>NW_013566898.1:0-13522 GCF_000499605.1 Eimeria maxima | reverse complement strand
ATATATATATATATATATAGGATTGCGTAAATTGTGTAAATATATTGTAGGGCCTCCACGTTTTCCCTTGGCGGTGTAGCTGCTGCACTGCGCCGCTGGGATTAAGATGGTAACAATGTGGCACGGTGGCACGGATTATCTTCAAGATGTACAAGGTGTCTGTACACCGCAGCTGTATGTGGCGCCTCTCCAACAGAATGCATTCAACCGTATTCAGACTGTGAGCGATGTTGGCGTTAGTTAACTGGAAATACGCTCGGCCGAGCAAGCGGCTTACACCACACCCCAGCAGAAGCAGCATCCGCAGCAGTCGCAGCTGCTGCTGTTGCCGCGCTAGCAGCTACTGCTGCTGCGGTGATAGCAGCTGCTGCTGTTGCAGCACTAGCAGCTGCTGCTGTTGCGACTCTAGCAGATACTGCTGTTGCGGCACGAGCAGCTGCTGCTATAGCGGCACAGCTAGTGCTGCAACAGCATCCGCGGTTGCAGTACTAGCAGCTGCAGCTGCTGCGGTACTAGCAGCTGCAGCTGCTGCGGTACTAGCAGCTGCAGCTGCTGCGGTACTAGCAGCTGCAGCTGTTGCAGTACTAGCAGCTACAACTGCTGCAGTACTAGCAGCTACAGCTGCTGCAGTAGTAGCAGCTACAGCTGCTGCAGTACTTGCAGCTACAGCTGCTGCAGTACTAGCAGCTACAGCTGCTGCAGTAGTAGCAGCTACAGCAATATGAAGTTGCACGAGGTATGTATGGTTATACAGGAAGAACAGAAGGCAAGTAACCATCGTGCAGTTACTCCTACAGGCCTGAGAACCTCTGATTGACCTCTCCACAAGAACGAAATGCGATGCGGAACTTGTAGTAGCTTTGTGTTACTTGTGGAGTTGAGGAAATAGAGGGAAGAGAAGAAACAAGAAGATAAGGGAAAACAAAGAAAGAAGAGCATGCGCTGGCCTGGTCTTCCTCCTTCTCTAATAACAACCGCGTATGCTTACGCTACAAGATGAAAGGCACAATTGCCTTGCGGTTCCTGCACAAAGGAAAACAAGAGGGAAACATGTACAAATATATAGTATTTATTTATTTACGTACTTCATATACGAAATACGTCGGGTTGGATTTGTTGCCTACTTGGGGTAGTCTTTGAATTCTTTGATGTAATTTCGGTGTTTCTTCAAAGCCCACTCTGCCATTTGTCCGAATGCAACAACAAGGAAGAGCCATGCTGCAGCACAGAGCATACACATCACAGCACCATGGGGAATAAATAAATATATGTCAGACATAAGCAAAGATGCCTTCTGTCTATGGATAGACTAGATTTTTATCGTTTGGGGTGTCAGTTTGTTGACAGCATCGCCTTCTCTCTTTATCATTATTTCTGTATGCTGTGCTCTTTCTCTTCCTACCTGTAAAGCACGAAACAAGCAGAGCGAAGGAAAGCCATGCCATCGTCTCCCAGAAGTAATTCGCGCAGCTCACCAAGTCAAAGCCCGCGCCATAAGGAATGCCGCGCTGCCTCGTGCCTCGAGAGCGGAGGCCGCGGAGGATGAGATGTGTCTTGAAGTTAAGAGCTTCAAAGATCTGTACGCAGCAGCAAAACATCGCCAACGCAGACACGCCACTGAGCAGCAGCAGATGATTGTTGCTATCCTGCTACAGCAGCAGCCGTTTACCTGCTGCAAATGCCGTCTGTTTGAATAAGGCAACAGCAACAATCTGTTTATTGTACGCACGTACAGCTTGTGCAACATCACTGCATTGCCACTTCAAGGGAGAATGTGGGTAAGAAATACACATACCACGAAGAGCGCTGTGAGTACATACACCATAAACTGCCATTCTCCCTCGAAGGGAGGTGTATACTGAGGATGGAAGAGGAAATAACCAATGCCTAAGCCGCATAATAGCCAATAATGACCACAGTTTAACGGCACCCGCACTATTGGCATCGTGCTGTTGCTAAAACGATGCACAAATAACGTCTCCATCTCCCTCTTCAAGAAGTGACCCACACACAACCACAGCGCAATCCTGCATAACACACAGTCCACAAAACGCATGAGTGCAATGCATGCATGCAATTTAATGCATGCAAGGCATACGACGCATGCGTCAAATGCATGCAACCAGCCCCAATGAAGACAACCCGCTACAAGGTGTAGGCGACTAGGGCTCGTTAGCGGCTATTGATACCTCCCCAATCATAAGAACAGAAACAGCTCTAGTGCAGCTACATTCCCAATAAACACATTTACATTTTAAATTTATATTTATAATTATTATAATTTTTGACTCACGTCTGTGTAAGGGTCTTGGGCGGGACACTTTTTACTCCATATACGATAGAGGGGAAGAAGTAAAGAGCAGGAAAAATGAGGAGAGGCCCAAGGTACTCAAGAACAAACACAAGCCGCCATGATATCTGTACACCTGAACAAGACATACACCGCAAAACAGGCACCACAGCAATAAAACAAACAAATTTACATACATATACAGATATATACAAACGTATATTCCTATTTATATACATACGTCGTGTATAGTATAGAAATGTAAACACACACAATGCCTCCTATGCATATTAATATACACTATACACTAAACAAACAACAAGAATAATAAATAGGTAGGTAAATAAATAGATGAATATATTTACCATATACGACAGTGCATTAATCCGTTCTTACCCAGGTCTTTAAAGAAGAGAGTTTCCCCATCGTGTACGCCGAAATTTGTTAACAATCCATCCCCTCTAAGGGCAGTGCCTTGAGGCACCCCCACAGTCCACCACTGCCTCTCGGGATAGTAGTGGACTGCATGCAGCAGCAGCAACAGCAGCAGCAGAAAGGTGGAGGTGTTAATAACAATGCATAAGCTGGAAGAAACAGAAGAAAGGAAAACCGGTTTACATGCGCAAATGTACATGCATAAGGAGGTATACGCGTGTGTTATAAACCCGATGTTGATAGTACATAGGATGCATGCAATAAACACAATCTATATATGCCTATTAACATATAAATCTAGGCATGTTAACTATGCATTACCATCCATACGATATACATGTATATATAATATACATGTATAAAACATAAAACATGAAGAGGAAAGTTGTTGTAATGCCACAAAAAAAGAATAAAAGAGAAAAAAGGAGGGAAGAACAGCCGGCAGAAGAAAGCACCAAAAGACCGAAATCTCCAATAAAGGAGTATTTGAGTGTATCGTAAGAGAACATAAACAGCAACTAAAATAGTGCAAGAAGCTATCCATGCAATGGGGCGTCTTGTGCACTGTACGGGGGGAATAACAAACTTAACACTAAAAACACGTAAGAACAAATCCTCCATCCCCCTGTGACACCACCACTCCCTAGCCCCTCCAAATGTATATAAAGAGGTACGTGCATACATATTATATGCAGATATATATAGTGAGTAACATCTGTGCATGTATACATGCATTTATACATTATAGATGGTTAATAAATGCGTACATTTCCGATAAAAGTACTGCTTAAAATCCTCCACTGTGCTCTCATCCGGCAAGTCGCAGGCGTCGAGGAATTTTCCGCTCCTTTTTTTCAGGTAGAGTTTCATCTTAAATGGGGATTTAATTTGGGGATTAAGGAGGGTTAGTGGCTGTGGTGTGCTGTGGTGGTGTGACCCTGTAGGCAGGCAACGGGGAGGAGAGACGACGTCTCCGTGTCTGTCTTTCTTCCTCTCTGCGCTGAAAAACAAAATAAATCAAAAGAAAGAAGCAAGCCCACTCATATGCGCGAAAACACACTGCACATACACCGCAACAACTGCCTCGAAGCCCCTCAAGCGACGAAACTCCCAGAGACAGCAGCGGCAGCCAACAGCACGAGCAGCTGTGGAGGGAAAAAGAAGGGAAAGCTTGAAGAAAAAACCCTCACTGGGCCAAGCTCGACGCAAAGTCCGTTCATTCCATTAAAACAATGCACAGGTATACTCTTTAGACTCCGAATACCCTCAACGTGCTCTCCTTACATACCAGCATGAACGGCCGGCAAGCCCCAGTGAAACGGGGCATGCAGAGCGAAACGCATTCACTATATAATCCTTAACTCAATTTTCCCTTAAACTAAATAATGAAAAACACAGATTTATTTCGTCTGTCGGCCGCCCGTGCCGACAAACTTCAACTAGAGCAATTCGAGGTGTACGTACACCTCATGCACAAATGACCAGCGACGAAGGGCCTTGCAAATTGCGACTCTTATCGAAATAGCCAACAGTTTATAGACATTCACTTACATTTACTCTCTGATGTTTATATAGCTGACAATTTCTATCCTCCTATCCACTGCCGCATCTTGCATGTACATCAGGACAGCTGCAGGCAGTGTATCTGAATTTTGTTGACCGCAGAAAAAGAAGACTGAATTGAATTTCAATCCTTCTTCTAAGTGCCCAACAGCTAACACACCTTCCATTCTTTTTACTCGCTCTTCTTCTTCCGCATTTTTCAGTACGTGTATTAAGGTGTTCTCTGGATGGCAGCCGTTTCCGTTTCCCACAACAACTTCTCTACCATTTCAGCTAGTTTTCCGGGTTCTGATGCCTTTGTGCCGCCATGTCCTCTGCTCTGAGACAAATTCCTTCGCTTTGTTTGCATAGGCGGCCTCTCCTCCACTTTTCTTCTTTCCCTCATGTCTCGCCTCCCAGTGGCAGCAGCGAGCCGAGGACTCTTTTCAGTGCAAATCGAATTTTTAAATATTCGCCCTTTTGCTCTTTCTCCCGTTCTACTTGCTGCTCGTCGTATTCTGCTTGTTGGAGGGGCGATCAGCCTCTTTTTCCCCTTTCTTCTGCTCAGCAGGCCACAGCAATACGACTGCTTGCAACTTCTGCTCGGGCGGAGGTGAATAAAGTTTCCAGAGGAAACAAAGACGATGTGTGTCTCTCTGATATGCTGCAGCAACAGCTGCAGCAGCTGCAGGAGCAGCAGCAGAACGAAGACAAGCCCAGAAGGAGCACGACTGAGGAGGAAACCCAACCCCCCATAATTTCCTTTGAGGCCTTTGATGCTTACAGACGGCAAATACTTCACTTAGTGGAGTTAGGTGTTGGCCAACAGAGACATGGGGAGTTCAGGCAAGTACAAGTCCTGCTGCTGCTGCTGCTGCTGGTGTTGTCTCTGCAGCTATAGGTGACAGAAGATACATCAGAAGCCCACAGCAATTCACTCCTGACGTCAGTGAGAACTCTGTTCTCACTGACGTCAACAAGTGCCACTGCAGCAGCAGCTGCTGCAGCGTCTGCAGCAGCATCGGCTGGACTGTGAGGAGTATATGGCAGTTGAATTGTTATTGCTGCTGCTGAGTTGTTGCTGCAGATCTTTAAGACTCGCCAATCGTTCTCTGTGCGGCTTACATGCAGTCTTCGTGCTGCTGTTAAGTGTAGCTCCCCCCACTTCTGTAGAGCTTCTGCTGCAGCCGCATGCACAATTCTGTTGCCTCACCGCAGCACAAGCTGCAGCTGTCACCTTTTGGGGCTTTGCAATCGCAAGGACAGGGCCTCTACCTAGCGGAGGAATAGCGGTGCTTGACTGGAGGTTCGTGCTGCTGCTGCCGCTGCTGCAGCTGTTGGTTGCGGTGGTATTCGTGGCATGGGCAGCCTTTCCCTTCCCACCGTTGGTGTTTCTGGTGCTGTTGTTGTTGCTGCTGTTGTTGTTGCTGTGTTTGCGTGCATGCAAGTGTGAGTGTGCGGATGTGCGTGTTGCAGGTTGTTGGTGGGCTTGTTGTATTTGTTTGTTTGGACTTTGGCATTATGTGCAAGTTTTAAGGATCCGCAGGTTTCTTACATGATTCAGATCCCTCCATTGTTGTTGTTGTTGCTGCTGCAGCAGCATCTGAGCCTACCTGCTGCTGCTGCTGTGCCCAGTTGGTGGAGCAGCGGCTCAAGTAGACAGCTGCTGCTGCTGCTGCTTGGGAGTGTCTGCGCTGGCTTGGGGCGCGCGGTATATGTACAGCGGAAGTTTGCAGAGGAAATAGCCTTCCATGAAGGCTGAACGTTGCAGCAGCAATTTGCTGCCGTGCAGCAGCAGGTGCAGAACAAAGGGAGGCAGACGTATATGCAGCTGAGTCTCAATATGTGTTTATTATGCTATTAATTGGTATACTGAGAATATGGCAGCACTTTTACGTGGAATTATTAGCTGCGCAACAAGCAGTGATAGAGAGAAGTGCTGCCAAACTGTACAACTAAACGCAGTGAATTATTAAAGAGAAGGCAAGGCAAAACTCAGACTTATGTTGCCTAGTATCTTGAATAATTTGCTTCCTTTAGTTGTACAGACACCACAACCACCGAGCATATCTTCAATCTTTGCTAGGGGATTCGGGTGGAGCGTTTTAATTAAATAAGACGTCTCTCCCTGCATGCAGGCTTGATAAACATACGCGAGAGCAAACAATCAAACTAGCTGCATAAATTACTTAAAACGAGCATTGGAGGTCGCACTAGGCCACCGTCTGCAATAAAAATTTGTTTTGTCTTTCCCGCTTTAGTCGGCATGCGAGTAAGCAATCTGTCGATACAACCCATTACTGAGCGGTTTCAGTTGCTCAGTTTGGTTTTGTTGGTTTCGATGTTGAAAAAACAGAAGTTGCCTTCAGCAGCCTCTCCGCAGGAAAGCCACCGCCCTTAAGATGCTTAAGATGTTGCGTGGCCTCTATGATATTGGGCAGTTCCTCTGCTGCAGGAACCAACATCAAACGAGGCCGCTGCCGCTGCTTCTGGTGCAGCTTCAACAGCGCCTTATCTATAGGCAGCGGGTACAGAATCCCTGGAGGTACGGACGTGCTTAAATAAGGCCCAAAGGAATACAGCCGCATGCGCCGAATCTGCAAAGGAAAAGAACGAGAAAGTGCAACTAGGAAGTTAACTCTGTTGTGCACGCCTGTACGGTGGAGTACGGTGTGCTGCATGGGCGGCACTCAGGTGTACAGACAATAACGCACATGAAACTCAAGTAAATTAAACAACATCAAATTATTAAAACAAGTTTGTAAACTCACCTTGAGGCCACAACTCAAAAGGAGAGACCTCAGGTCGGCCCCTGGTGGCTCTACGAATTTGAGCTGCAGATACACCGCAGTAGACAAACCCGTGTATGCTCAAAGATAGAAGCCTTAGGCGTTGCAGGGTCTTTTATTATTTGATGAGGTGCCTGTACACCCCAACTCCCTCCCCACTCACCCGCAGCCACGCGCCTGAAGGGCAAGGTCTCAGGAGTTGCACCTGCATAGCCAACGAGCAGAAACAGCTACGAGGCCGAGTGTACGTACACCACGTGGTTTTCTAGGGACCTAACTTGTTGCTGCTGCCGTTGCTTTTCCAGGCCCTGGCACAGCTACTCCTACTACAAAAACAACTACTACTGCTGCTCCTCCTGCTGCTTCTGCTGCTGCTATATTAGGCCGCACCCAAACCCTTCCGTAGTCGATTCCTTCGCTTTTGACGCCAAAAGCCCAGCGGCGCCACATGTCTGCTGTGGGCAGAGTGCCGCTGACTCGCAGGTCGTATGCCTGAGAAACACAATAATAACTGTAATAATAACAGTAATTACTAACAGTAATAATACTAGTCGGCAAATGTGTTTATGTACAAGCGAAAACAAACACGTAGTGCACAGTGCGAGCAAGCTATCTACTGTTGCTGCAGTAGGCAACAACGAAAACTGGTGCTGCAGCAGATGCACCAGCAACTGCTGCAGACACTGTAGCGCTAGTTGCTGTAGTGGCAGCTGCAGCAGCAAAGGAGACAGCAGCAACCAACTCAGCAGTAGACAAGACAGCAGCAGGAGCAGAAGCAGCAGGACCAGCAAGAGACTAGGGTAGTGTTGTGTGTTGCTGTTGCTAACCGACAATATTTTGCTGCTTGGATTACGCAGCAGGTGAGCGAATTCGCCGTCGTTTGTGAGGAGGACAAGACCCTCTGCCTGCACAGGCAGTGGGTTCTAAACACCGCGCGGCAGCAGCAACAGCAGGAGGCAGCAGCAAGCACTGCAGCTAGAGCTGTAGGAAACACTGTTGCTTATCAGATGACACCACAGATACACCACACGCCTGCTAAGCCTATGCCCTTTGCTTACCACAGGTATCAGATGCCCCGGCAGCTCCTGCGACGACCTTTTCTTGTTGGTGCTGCTGCTGTTGCTGCTGTTATTGTTGCTGTTGCAGTTGTTGCTGCAGATGCTGTGGTATTCATGCTGCAGTGTATCTTCGTCTTCGTCACTTCCAGTGTCTGCTGCAGTGTTGTTGTTGCTTTCTTCTCCTTCTGATTCTCTGTTTTCTTTGTTGTGCTGTCGACTGTCTGCTGCTGCCTTTTGGGCACTTGCTGTTGCCTTTGTGAGGCCATTTAGCAGCAACTCTTCTACATCGGGTTGCTGCAGCAACAAGTTCTTTAAAGAAGGCACTGCGCCATTTGAGGTGTACGTACAGCCAATGCCTCGCGGCTTTAATACCGCAAAGAGGGCTGGCAACGCTCCTGCTGCTGGCAGCACTCTTCCTGCAGCAGCACAGCCATCCGGAAGACAAATACACCTCAGTGCAGTAGGGGCAACAAGAATAAAGAGCAAAATAAAGATAAGGGGATAAACAAGGAGAGGAAAAGGAGTAGTACGAACCCAACAAAGAAACCTCCGCCTCATTGCATATCTCCACATCCCTCTTTATGGTGCGGCCGTCAACCTGCAGACACCCCAAGGCAGCAAATATGATAAATTCATGTCTTTGCATATTTATCCTTTTCCTACGCCCCATTAAATCAGTTGTTATCTCTTGCCGCTGTTTCTTTTTTTAAAAAAAGTTGCACCAGACAGATACGGTTCCAACGAAGGCAGAGTGCTTTGCTGCAGCATAAGAACCCTAGACCCTAAACCACACCTTCACTGCACCACTTTCGATTGCCGCCAAGGCTTCTCGCCGCGAGAGGCAGCCGCTGAGCGCTATGCGCCGTGTAAGCCACTCAAGCTGCCTGCGTGCAGCGGATAGAGCAGTAGCAGCAGCACAGCAGTAGTAACAGCAGCTGGATGCAAGGGAATGCTGGAAACAATGACACATGCAACTATGCGATGTACAAACAGTTAACAGAGTCTCCACTTACGTTCGGCGGATCAGCAGAGTCCGGGCAATGGCCATTGCCACTGTCCTTCAATGGTAGGCATCGGCAAAGGCAGAAAAGCAGAAAAAGGAAAGAGGATAGAGGGATGGAGGGTACACGAAACAGACGGATAAGAGAAGGCTGAGGAAGAACGAGGACAGGGACAAAGCCAAGGAGAAAAAAAAAGCGGAAGAATACTAATCCACGCGAAATGTGCCTTCCAAATGAGTGGAAACCCTATGTTAGGGGTCTTCTCGCTGCGCCAAAAGCGAGAAGAAAGAATAAATTGCTCTAAAATATGAATATGGCAACTGAAAGTCAACCGTTGTTTAAAAGCCAAAGCAAAAACACGGGGAAAGTACAGCCGACTCGGTTCACGAACCACCGCCGCCTACGCAACGCGGCGGCGGTTTGGCGTGCTAAAGGATCCGCGTTTCTTCGGTATTTATTGCAAACTAAACACATGTACAACCACATTAATTCAACACTTACATAATTTTTCATTAAAAAGTGCTCAAGGCTTCGTTTCGCCGCTCAGTGTCCGGCGCAGTGGGGCCGCAGCCCCATGAAAGTTCGCCTTCAAGCTTGCAACCTGTCTAAGGAAAGTGGTATGAAACTCAGTGAAGTGGCTGCCTAGCTGTATATTAATTGTCTAGCTAGGCATTAAAAGGGAAATAAGCGACAAATGGGAGGGGAATCTTGCGTCTTTTCTTCCCACAACTACGGAAACCTGTGAGGCATTATCAACCAGGGCGCGTTTCTCCGAGCGTTGTATACACCTCAAAGCGGCGCGTGCCTCATAACAGGCACAGCTGCTACTGCTTGATTTGCATAGCTTTTTGGCGTCTTCGTGGAAATCAGCGGGTTCATTCTGTAAATCAACTTCTTCCAGCCCGTTGTGGCTCAGCACGAAGATGGCTGGGGCCTCCGAAGAAGCTGTCCGCAGCGCCCTTCAGGAACTAACAGAGGGGAAGCTTGACCAAACAACAGAAGAATATCTCGTTGGTACATGGATTTTAAGAGCAACACGGAGCAATGCAGTTATTTGTACACTACTGTGCAGTATTATGCAGCTGGCAGGATGATTCTAATTTAAATTGTTTCATGGGCTTTCCCCACAGTCTTTTGGCGTTTTCACTGCCTCTTCATCTCATCTTCGCCCTTCCCCACATTTTGCTGTCTGCGGGAATACAGGCATGCTGCAGGATGAAGCCCCAAACAATCCAGAAGAAGCACACGAACTCATTGGCGCTTTCCTCATCGATGCTGGTGTCGCTGAAGACGATGCCCAATCTGTGGTACGGTCGAGCCTTCCGATGATTTAGGCTTTAGGGCTTACGACGAAGTGATTGCATGC
Organism: Eimeria maxima; assembly: GCF_000499605.1. Taxonomy (NCBI): domain Eukaryota; phylum Apicomplexa; class Conoidasida; order Eucoccidiorida; family Eimeriidae; genus Eimeria; species Eimeria maxima. The sequence goes on along the minus strand of NW_013566898.1, from coordinate 3,041 downwards.
CTGACAGTCGCTGGTGACAGGAATAAAGCTGTTGGGGGCCGCCACACAGCCACGCGAATATCTCGAACAGCCGTGCACCAGCAGCAGGAAAACCAACAGCAGCAGAGACCCTAGCAGCAGCAGCAAAAGACGCAGCGATGGTAAAATTAGCAATAAGTGTAGCAGCAACAGGAAAAGTGGCGCCTGCGGCAGCAACGGGTCCCCAGGGGGAGCTGCAGAACGGCTGCAGCCTGTTGGATATCAGCATGTTAGCGTCGTCCTTTTAATGGTATTTCACCCGATATTTTGTACTTTACACCACCGGTTGCAAAAGAGGAAAAAGGAAACAAAGTGCATCATCTTTTGTTGTGTCTTTTAGGCCATTTGTGGCCGCCTTGTCGATAAACTCCTTGAAGGCCGAGGCCCGCAACCAACAGAGAGTCTGCAGACCGAAGCCCCCAAAGCAGGTAATTAACGAATTAGTTAATTATTGGATTTGTAGGCTAATAAAAATTAAACGGTTGTTTAAACTATTAGTCGATTAATTTAATGGATTAATCGGTGAACCAGTTGATTGATTGGTTCGTTATCTGTTGAGTTGATTAGTTAATCGATTGGTTTTATAAGCAACAAATTCTGTTAATTTATTAGTTAACTAGTAAGCCTAGTTATCGCCAAATAGTTAATTTTGTTTGTTTTCCTCTTATTTACAGCGGAGCCAAGGGCCCCCGTGAGACTGCAAGACCTTCTGAGCAAGAGGACTGAAGGTGACTATACGCCCGACCCACCTGTGTATACACCGCTTTAGTTTTGTTCTATTTCTCTATTTCCATCCTTTTGGCTTTTGTGCTTTTGCCTATCTTGCGGCCCTCCTTATACGTAAATGGGTTTTTTTGTGCTATATGACAAGGGGCTCCGGTTCTGCTGTTGGGGTGTATTTGCTGCACCTTCTTCCTTCCGCGCTTCCTTTGTTTATTCGCGTGTTTTTCTACCTGTTTATACATGTGGTGTGCTGTGCCTGCTGCTTTTGCTGTGATGCTGTTTGCGGCATCTCCCTTGCTGTTAAGTTTTGCGGGTGTTGGTGTTTACTGCAGCGCTATTTTCTTTTGCTGCTACTACCTGCTGCGTTGCTGCTTTTCATTAGCTGCTGTTGCTGCCGTTGCTGCATTGTTGTTGCTGCTCGTCACAGGAGACTTCAGCGATCCCTATTTGGGCATTCAGCAGGATGCGGCAATGATTAATTATAACGCACCAGTTTTCGATGGGGATTCGGCAGCAGCAGATGCAGCGAGGCAACAGCAGCTGCAGCAGCAGCGAAGGCAGCAGCAGGTTGGTTGCATTTCCATTTTGCGGGCGACCTTCATCTTTCATATGCATTGCTCTCGCTTCGCGTTTTTCTTGTGTACTTTGCACAATGTTTTGTTGGTTTTCACTCCCGTTGTGTTTTATTGAGGTTTGTTTCGCCTCTTTTTCTCCTTGTCGTCTCCGTTAAACCTGCTTTATTTATTCGTATCCTGTTTGCCGCATGCTGCCCTTGCTTCTGTGCTGTATGTACAGCGCGAGAAGCAGCTGCGTCTGCTTCAAGAGTGGGAAAAGAATAAACCGCCTCTGCCACCTCCGAAGAAGCGTCACGGAGACGTCCAACTCAAGCGCAGCGGTAAGCTTCAATTTGGAATGTGAAACGCCACTATCATGCATGCAACTTGCTCTGCTTGGTTTTGTCTATTTCCACCCCCTGTTAATTGACTCTGACCGCTGCGCACTTCTGTTTCTAAACCCTAAACCCCTAAGTGCCGTAGTCCTAAACCTGTGGCGCTCCGCTTCTGGCCCGTTTGGCAGCAGCCTATTAGATGTTGAGCTCTACATGCACACCTTGGCAGCGCTGTGAAGGCTTATTAGACTTTGAGATGTACATACACCTTTGCTGTGATGTGCAGCGGAGGGCATTTTGGTTGATTCTTTTTCGATTTCTGTGGCGGGGCGTCAGCTGTTGGTGGACACGTCTTTAAAACTCATGAAAGGGAGGCGATATGGCCTGATAGGACGGTAGGACATTAAACAAAATAAGAGAAAACAGCATCGTCCCGACTTATTTAGTCTGTATATCATAATAAAAAAGCACACATTTTTATTTCTGCCGGTGTGGATCTCAGTTCTTCCGGTTGGCAGTTTATGCTCGCACTGCGCTTTCTGTACATCTGAAGTTTTCCTCCTAGGCCACAGCATTTTTGTATGCTGAAGGGATGCGATATTCTGTGTTTGCATTCATTCTTGGATTTAAACTCTGCTGTTGCAGGAACGGTATCGGAAAAAGTACTTTACTGCATGCATTGGCCCGTCACGATATTCTGGGGGTCGATCCCGACACCACCATCACTTGTGTAGAACAAGGTAAGAAGGAAACTGTATATATATGGGTATATGGATACTTGTGTATTTCGTTCCGCTTTTATGTCTGTTCTTGTGGAAAGCCACTGTTGGTTAGGATATTTTGGTGGCGTGCTGCTTTATTTGGCTCGTTTGTTATTTGCTGCAGTGGTGTTGTGCTTATTATCGGTTTTGTTGTTCTATTTCGTTTATTCCTGGCTGTTACTTTGTTGCTTTGCGGCGTTGTGCTAATAACGTACCTCAGGTGCTGTCACAGCTCTCGTCTTCTTCTTGCCTATTTGTGTGCATGGATGTGTATTCGTGTTGTTGTTTCGTTTGTCCACTTGCAAACGGGCTTCTCCTTACGAAAATTTTGATTTGCCTCTTTCTTTAATGTATTAATGCCACTTTTTTTCTTGCTGCTGTTTGTTAGAATACCGATTTGGCAATGAAACTGTTCTCGAGGCTGTCTTGGCGGTTGACGAGGAGAGAAGTAAACTCTTGGAAGAATCCGAGTTGCTGCAGCAGCAGGGGCAGGCAGTATGCACATACACAATAAAATAGATTATAGCTGCACATTTATGTTATTATCTTTTATTGTTGTATTGCCTGTGTCTCATATATGTGTGTTATGTGCATAAGATAATGCATATGAAATATGCATGTATGAGGGTATACATATATATATATATTAT
>NW_013566897.1:0-12500 GCF_000499605.1 Eimeria maxima | reverse complement strand
GTGGCTAAATAAATTTCAATAGGTCCTAAACCCTAAACCCTCATAAACCCTAAACCCTCATAAACCCTAAACCCTCAAAAAGGGGGAAAAAACGAAGAAAAACGAAGAAAAAACAAAGAAAAAATACTTTTTAATTATGTAGGTATTAATGATTATTTATATTTATAAAGAAAGGGTTTATTAAGGATAAAGAGAATAGGGATTATTTATGGTGGCTAAACCCTAAACCCTAAACCCTCGTAAACCCTAAACCCTCAAAAAATGGCGAAAAAGGGGAATATTGAGACACTTATAAACTAAATTAGTGTTTAATAATAATTTATGTATCTACGTAAACCCTAAACCCTCGTAAACACTAATAATAATATAAATATATACAGCCATCGTAAACCCTAATTAATAACTCCCCTCTTACTAAACCCTCCTAATTTATTTTAGGGTTTATAAAACCCTCCAAAGGATTTTAATTTCTTTATTAAATGTTTTAATGCTAAACCCTAGGGTAAACCCTAAACCCTAAACCCTAGGCAAAACCCTAATTTGTGTTTCCGTGTTATTCTATATAAGCAAATCACCTAAACCCTTCTACCCCTCATAAGGGCAAACGGCTAGCTAGCTAGCTAGCTAGCTAGCTAGCTGGCTAGCTAGCTGGCTAGATATACGGTTAGCTAGCTAGCTAGCTAGCTAGCTAGCTAGCTAGCTAGCTAGCTAGCTAGCTAGCTAAGAGACTAAGACCTCCTATATGTGGGGCGAATGGACTCTCCTCTCAGCGTTTTGTTTGTCTTTGTTTATTCCCCTCTACTGTCTCCTCTTCCCTAACATCATATAGCAGCAGCAGCAGCAGCAGCAGCAATAGCAACAACAGCAGCAACAGCAGCAATAGTAGCAGCAGTAGCAACAACAGCAGCAATTGCAGCAGCAGCAGCAATAGCAGCAGCAGCAGCAGCAGCAGCAACAGCACGTTAGTATGTCGGCCGATTGTACGAATTAGCAATTGTAGTTATACACAGTCAGCGGAGCCGCAGCAGCAGCAGCAGCAGCAGCAGCTGCTACTGCTGCTGCTTCTGCTGCTGCTGCTGCGGCGGCAGTAGGCGTTGCTGCTGTACCGGATAAGTTGGCACAAGCTCTCAGCTACAGCATATTCTGCTGCTGCTGCTGCTGCTGCTGCCAGTTGCCGCTGCTGCTGCGTGCTGCTGCTGCCTCTGTTGCCGCTGCTGCTATGTAAGGCACAATTGTGCATGCATGCATACAACTCGCACCATTTCTGAACCGGATTTGCTGCAGCAGCAGCAGCAGCAGCAGCAGTAACACTACCAGCAGCAGCAGCAGCATTAGCAGCAATTGTTGCTGTTATTATATAGATAATTAGTATAATGTAGTTTATGGTGTATAGACACCGGAGGATTATAAGAAAGGCAACTTTATAATAAAAAACTACACAATGACCAGCAGCAACTGCAGCAGCAGCAGCAGCAGCAGGAGCAACTGCAGCAGCAACTGCAGGAGCAGGAACAGCAAGAGGAGGAGGAGGAGGATTATTAATAATGTGCATATTGTTGCAGTTTATGGTGTATAGACAGCGCATGCTCATAAGAAAGACCACAAAGTTCATCATTAATAATATTTTGCGGTGTATCCTCAAGTAGCTGCGGCAGCAGAGGGAGGTGCGCATACACCTCAGCAGCAGCATTAGCAGCAGCAGCAGCAGCAGCAAGCTGATGCAATGCATCTATCCATCCTTCCTGCTTCTCCCAATTAGGAGGCAGCAACTCCCTCTCTTTTGCTGTTAACTCTAGCAGCAGCTGCTGCCGCTGCTGCTGCGCAGGTATCTGCTGCAGCAGCAAACCCTCAGATATTGCATAAAAATAATGTATATCATTCTGCTGCTGCTGCTGCTGCTGCTGTTGTTGTTGTTGTTGTTGTTGTTGTTGTCCTCCTGCTGCTGCTGCTGTTGCTGTAGCTGTTGCTGCTCCTCCTCCTCCTCCTGATTTCTTAGAACCAGAAACAGCAGCAGCAGCAGCAGCAGCAGCAGGAACAAGATCTCTGCATGGACATCCTTCAGCAAATTTTTTGCCGAAGCCATGATCTACATGTGCAATATCTGCTGCTGCTGCTGCTGCTGCTGTATCAACTGCAGCAGCAGCAGCAGATGCAGCAGCAGCAGCAGATGGTTCCTGCTGCAGCAACTCACAATGTAAATTAAATCCTATTAGCTGCTCAGCAGCAATTAAGAATGCTGCTTGTCTTGGCCATTCAAATATATCGCTGCAGGAAGCAAACAGCAACTTTTTTTGCTGCTGCTGCTGCTGCTGCTGCTGTACAGGCAGCAAACCATAATGATCATCCTTCTCATCCTCTTCCTCCTGCTGCTGCTGCTTACGTTTGTCCTTAGATGATTTACCTTTCTTTTCTGCCTTTTCTTTCTCTTTTTTGCTTCTTCCTACCTTGCTGCTGCTGCTGTTGCTGCTGCTGCTGCTGCTGTTGCTGCTGCTGCTGCTGCTGCTGCAATGTTTGTTATTTTTCTCATATTTGTTATCTTTTTCTCGTTTTTTCTTGCTGTTACTGCTGCTGCTGCTGCTGCTGCTACTGCTATTGTTGCTGCTTGTTGCTTGTGTATTATCTTGTGCAGCAAATGCTTCTGCTGCAGCAACACGTAAGAATACATCTAGCAGCAATCTTGTGCTGCTGCTGCTTAGATTAGGACATACCCATAAGGCTTGTATCTGTCTTTCCTCATTTGCTAATATTTCTATTAATGCACCACATACTACTAATCTTTTTAATTGGCCTCCTTCCTCCTGCTGCTGCTGCTGCTGCTGATGCTGCTGATGCTGCTGATGCTGCTGATGCTGTTGCTGCTCCTGGGGGTTATGAGGATGGTGGCGGTGGTGGTGTTTCTTTTGCTGCTGTTGTTCATCATCTTCGTCATCATTGTCATGGTCATGGTGATCATTCTGCTGCTCCTGCTGTTGCTGCTGCTGCTGCTGCACCTGATGATGCACCCGAAGAACCATCGTCACTAACACTGCTGCTGCTGCTGCTGTTGTTGTTGTTCCCATCCTCTCCCTTTGCCTCCTGCTTCTGCTGCTGCTTCTGTGCATGCTCTTCTTCTGCTTTTGCTGCTGCTGCAGCAGCAGCTTCTGCTGCTGCCTGCAGCACATCAGGAGGAGGAGAATAAGTAGGATGAGGGGAAGGCAGCAACTGCAGCGGGAGTTTATTGTTCCTGCTGCTCTGCGGTGTATTGACAGCTGTTAAGCAAAAGGAGATGTTGTCTTGCATGCGACGAGGAAGATATTCACGTAAATTACGTAGCTGCTGCTGCTGCAGTATATCTGCTGCACCCTTCTCCTGCTGCTGCTGCTGCTGCTGCTGCTGTTGAGAAGAAGAAGTGCTCTTGCTGCTGCTGCTGCTGCGGTCGGGTGTACAGGCAGCAGACACAGGAATTAACTTTAATGTTAAACGTTGAGCAGCAAATATTGCTGCTGCTGCTTCCCGCAGCAGCAGCAGCTGACTGGGGCCCCATGCAGGGAGAAAGGGGCTTGCTGCTGCTGCTGCTGCTGCTGCTGCAGCTGCTGCTTCACTTATTGCTGCAGATGCAGCAGACTCGGGAGAATCTGTTTCCCCGCTGCATGTGCTGCTGCGGTTGTGGTCATCTGCTGCTACTGCTGCTGCTGCTGCTGTCTGCTGCTGCTGATGCTTCTTAGACTGCAGCAGCAATGGCTGCTCAGAGGCAGCAGCGTTGCTGCGCTTTGGAGGACGGCCCGGGAGGGTCATAACCGATGCTGCTGCTGCTGTTGCTGCTGCTGTTGCTGCTGCTGTTGCTGCTGTTGCTGCTGCTCTTAGAGCTGTTGTTGAGCTGCAGCAGCAGCAGCTGCTGTAGCCTCTAGACAGATCTTTCTTTGATCAGTCAAGAAGGAGACGCTGTGGAGGTTTAGGGTTTAGGGTTTAGGGTTTAGGGTTCTACGGTGGTCAGATGCTGCCGCAGTGCTGCTGCAGTGCTGCTGCAGTGATGTTCTTCTGCTGCCTTAGAGGAAGGAGCAGCAACAGCTGCTGCTGCTTCCTCTAACAGCAAATAATGTCAATGGTCTAGCTGCTGCTGCTGTTGCTGCTGCTACTGGGGGGCGTGTTGGCAGCTGACGGCCGGAAGACGACAGCAGCAGCAGCAGCAACTGCAGCAGCAGAAGAGGAAATAACAGCAGCAATGCTGGATAAGGACAATAAATATATACCGACAGTGTTAATTATATACCTCTTCCTTATTAATTAGCAGCAACAGCCGGAACAGCAGCAGCTGCTGCTCCTGTTGCTGCTACGGCGGCGGCGGCGACGGCGGCCGTGACCATGCTGCTGCTGGCCGATGACAGCAGCAGCAGCAGCAACAGCAGCAACAGCAGCAAACGTGTGTCTTCTGTTTCTTTATTATTAATTGCAATATTCGTATTTAGAAGATTACTGCAACAACTGCAGGAATTGCAGCAATAATGGCAGCAGCAGCAGCTGCTGCCGCTGCAGTAACAGTTGCGAGCACTCGTACGAGCAGCAGCAGCAGCAGCAGCAACAGCAGGAGTGTCTGTCTTTGTGTCTAGGGTTTAGGGTTTCGAGGGAAGTAGGAGATACAAATACTACAAACCAGTTGTAAACATCTGCTCGTATTAATTAGGGTTTAGGGTTTAGGGTTTATGGTTTACTAGGGTTTAGGGTTTGGGGCTTCACTCGCCCGCCCTATCGACCTTCTACTCCCCTTCTATACAAAATAAACCCTAAACCCTAAACCCTAAACCCTAAACCCTAATATTCTGCATCTAGTATCTTACGAAGAAAACAAAGTCAGTCAACTATAAATGCAACTCTGCTGCTGCTGCTGCTACTGCTGCTGCAGCTCCCGCTGCTGCTGTCTCCGCAGCAGCTGTCGCTGCTGCTGCTGCTGCTGCGCTTTAAGGAGGCTGCCTTTGCTGCAGCTACAAATGTAGAAGCTGCAGCAGCAAATGTGGCAGCAGCAGCAGCAACAACGGAAGCAGATGTAGCTGCAGCAGCAGCAGCAGCAGCAGATGAGCAAATGAAGACCCTCGGGCGCCAGCTAGACATCTCGCCAGCCTGCTGTTGCTGCTGCTGCTGCTGCTGCTGCTGTCGGACCAGCAGCAGCTGCTGCTGGTGTTGTTGCTGCTGTGGGCAGCTTCCCCCACTGCAGCACGTCCACTGTGGAAACCCCAAACCCTAAACCCTAAACCCTAGACGCTCTGTCCTAAGTGTTTGCAGGGTTTATATCCTCACTGCTGCTGCTGTTGCTGCTGTTGCTGCTGCTGCTGCTGCTAGGGGAAGAAGGAAGTATTCCTTCTTCTCTTGCTGCTCGGATCATCTCTGCCAACTCCTTTCGAGTCTTCTGCAGCACAAAAACCCTAGACCCTCAAAAACCCTAAACCCTCAAAAACCCTAAACCCTCAAAAACCCTAAACCCTAAACCCTCATAAACCCTAAACCCTAACTGCAACATGAGCGATAAAAGCAAAACCCTAAACTCATTCAAACCGTCGTCGGAGGCAAACCTATCTGTCAGCTCACACAAGAATGAGGGTTTAGGGTTTTGCTAGGGTTTAGGGTTTACAGTTTGCTAGTGTTTAGGGTTTAGGGTTTTGCTGACCTCCTTGAGCAGATAATGTCTGTAGTTGTGGTGTACAGCGTCTTGCCAAATATAAATTATGTTTGCCCCTTCAGACAAACCCTAAACCCTAAACCCTAAACCCTAAACCCTAAATCCTAATATACCCTCATAAACCCTAATAAACCCTCATAAACCCTACCCCTTAAAAAGTCTAACTAATGCCCCAACAAGCCACCCAACACCCCTCCCGTTTAATGTGCTGATTAGGGTTTAGGGTTTGCTAGGGTTTAGGGTTTAGGGTTTAGAGGTACCTTGAAAGACAGTAAAGCCAATCATTGCTGCAGCAACAACAGCATAAAGACGATCATATAATCTCTGTCTTCTTATATGGAAGGCATTATAGCTAAACCTGCACACAAACCCTAAACCCTAAACCCTAAACCCTAAACCCTTGTAAACCCTATACCCTTGTAAACCCTAAACCCTTGTAAACCCTAAACCCTAGAAAATTGATAAGGAGAGGACAGGGAAAGATGTTACCTGTTCCAGATAAACTGAAACGGTTTGTACCGCGGACCCGCCATAGCCAACAAACACTTTAGGGTTTAGGGTTTAGGGTTTAGGCGCGTGTTCTCTATGGAGATCGTCTAAACCCCGAACCCTAAACCCTAAATCCTAAACCCTAAACCCTCGTCGTCCTTCAACAGGCACCGAGAATGGGCGTAACGGAGACATGCGAGAAGGGCTACACACGTCAAATTTAGGGTTTAGGGTTTAGGGTTTGGTGGCTTGCAGCATGCGTTGCTGCCCGCTTGTGGTAGTGCCGCTGACGGCAGTGCTGCCGTCGTTGCTGCTGCTGCTGTTGCTGTTTATGCTGTTGCTGTTGCTGCTGTTCTTCCTGCTGCTGCTGTATAGTTGCTGTTGCTGCTGCTATGCTACTCTAACACCACCACCAGCAGCGGCGGCAGCAGCAGCAGCAGCAGCAGCGGCAGCAGCAGCTGCTGCAGCAGAAGGCCTTTAAAACAGATTATATATTAGTGCTGAGGGACAGCAGCAAAGGAAGCGATACACGCTGCTGTATATTATACGGCTGCTGCTGCTGCTGCAGCATGCGCAGCAGCAGCAGCAGGAACAGAGGCAACAGCAGCAGCAGCAGCAGCAAAAAGGCAACTTAACAACAAGGAAGCAACTTAATTCCTATTAAATACGAGGGTTTATTGCTTTAAGAGTTGTTGCTGCTGCTGCATGTATATTTCCTGCTGCTGTTAGTCTTGTTGCTCCTGTTGTTGCTGTTGCTGCTGCCGACCTACCTGCATGTGTAGCAGCAGCAGCAGCGGCAGCAGCAGCAGAACAGCAGCAGGCCGAGACACGGCTGCAACAGCAGCAGCAGCAGCAGAACGAGCTTATTCAGCTCTTTTAAATGTTTTGTTTTAGCTGTATATACACCATAATTCCCTATTATTTATTCTCGTTGCTGCGCTCGCCGCAGCTGTAGCAGCAACTGCAGCAGCAGCAGCAGCAGCAGGAGAGCGCTGCTGCTGCCACAGCAAGGGAGCAGCAGCATGCCTTTTCCCTAAAGACAACAAAGAAGAATTAAGTGATCATACACTTTACTTTAGGTGTATAGGCTGCAGCAGCAGCAGCAACCCACTGCAGCAGCAGCAGCAGCATCTACCTACTGCAGCAGCAGCAACCGACTGCAGCAGCAGCAGCAGGAGGTTAGGGTGCCTATAGCCTGTAGTTCTTCTTCTTTCTTTGTTGCTCTTATGCATGCATTAGCTGCTGCTTCACACGAAATAGGAGCAGCAGCAGCAGCAGCAGCAGGAAGAGCAGCAGTATCTGGAGGAACGCAGCACCTGCAAGACAACAGCAGCAGCAGCAGCAGGAGCAGCAGCAGCAGCAGGAGCAGCAGCAGCAGCAGGAGCAGCAGCAGCAGCAGGAGCAGCAGCAGCAGCAACTGTATCTATTGGTTACAGCGAAATTATTCCACCCACTAGCTGCTCATACCGAAAAGCAGCCCCTGCAGCAGCAGCAGCAGCAACAGCAGCAGCAGCAACAACAACAACAACAGCAGCAGCAGCAGCAGGATGTTGAATGCGTCATCCTTACGATCTAAGCTGCAGCGTACGCTGCAGTTAGAGTTTGGTTCCTTTGGTGTAGGTTTATCCTCTGTATCTGCTGCAGCAGCAGCAGCAGCAGCAGCAGCAACAGCAGGAGGCGGTGGTGGAGGTATATCTGCAGCAGCAACAACAGCAGATTTAGGCAGCAGCTTGCTGCGGGTAGATAAAGGGACAGTACTGCAGCAGACAAGATGTTTTGCTGCTACTCCCCCTGATGCTGCTTGCTGCTGCAGGGTAGCAGCAAGTTTGCTGTTCCTGCTGCAGCAGGGGACACAATTAACAGCAGCAGAGACAAGTGCTGTATTCTTTAATCTAACTAGATTGCTGCATGCAAAACATTTGCTGCTGCAGCAGCTAATCCATTTGCTGCTGCGGCAGCTGCCTGTTGCTGCTACAGAGGCATTTGTTCTTACTTCTTCTCTTACTAAGACTATTACTAGCAGCAGCAGCAGCAGCAGCAGAAGCAGCGCGCTGCGCTGTGTTGCTGCTGTTGCTGATGCTGCTGTTGCTGCACAGACAGAGCGTTATGTTCGTGCTGCAATAGCAGGTGGTGGTGCAGCAGCAGCAGGAGGAGGAAGTACAGCAGCAGCATCATTATCAGCAACAGGAGGACCTGCTGCTGCTTCTGCTTCTGCTGCTGCTGTTGCTTCTGCTGCTATATTCTGTGGCTTCTCCTTCCTCCAGCTGTCTCCTGACCTCGTAAGGAGATGGACAGAGGAGCTGAATGCATGCGCAGCAGCAGGCCTCCCCTTCCCTGCTGTGCATGCGTTGCTGCTGCTGCTGCTGCTGAAGCAAGGAGACACAAAAGGACAGCTAAAAGCAGTTGCTGCTGCACTGCAGCAGCAGCAGCAAGCACCCCACACTCGTTCTCCTATTGCAGATCTCGTGCTGCTGCGCCTTAGCTATTTCCTGCTGCAGCAGGAAGCAGACAGCAAGACACACGAGCTGCTGCTGCTGCATGCAGAGAGCTGCCTGAGCAGCAGCAGCGAGATGGTAGCCTTAGAGGCAGCAAGAACTCTTTGTTTTCTTGCTGCTATGGCACAGGAGCCACTGCAGCAGCAGCAGCAGCAGCAGCAGCACCGACAGCAGCAGCAGCAGCAGACTTTATTACTGCAGCAACTGGAACGTGTGCATCCCCAACTGCAGCAGCAATTACAGCAGCAACAGCAGCAAGAACAATTACATCAGCAGCAACTGCAGCAACAGCAGCAAAAAGGATGGATAGGTTATAATAAATTATTAAATTATAATATTGCTGCTGCTGTGTCTGTCTTATCTCGTTGCTGCAGCAGCAGCAGATCTGTGCTGCAGTTTGCTGCAGCACGTACATTGGGGTGTATATCCAGGTATAGTAGTTGTCTGCTGTATCTATCTCCTATAGGAGAGACACTAGAGAATATATTAAGCAGCAGCAGCAGCAATAAGACAGCAGCAGCAGCAGCAGCAGCAATACTGTTACGTACAGCAGCAGATAATAATATAGATAGATTAATAAAAAGTGTCTCCTTCTTATTACTAGATGATACAACAGAGGAGACAGTACGTGTCTCCCTTTTGTCTGCTGCTGTCTCCTTATGTCTCCTTATTTACCCTAATAAATATAAATTAATAATAGATATATTATCTTCTTGTCTTCGTGATGAATCTTCTCTATTAATTAAGGCTGCTGCTGTTGAGGGTCTGCTGCTGCTGCTGCAGCAGCAACCAGCAGCAAGAGATACATGTCTCTCCTTCTTATGCGAACTTATAGAGGACTGTGAGTATCCTTCCTTATGTTGTCGTGTCTTGTGTCTCCTTGGTGACGAGGCAGCAACATGGGCAGGAGATGCTGCTGCTGCTGCTGCTGCAGCTGCTGCTGCTAAATCTGCTGCTACTGTTGCTGCTCAAGAAGGGAAACCAACTGCATCTGCTGCTGCTGCTGCTGCAGCAACAGCAGCAGCTAAAGCAGCAGCAGCAGCAGAAACTAGTGGCAAATATCTTAGACATATATTCAATCGTGTTAGCTTAGAGACATCTAATGGTAGAGCAGCAGCTATTGATGCTATAGCTAAGGTTGGATCCTGCTGCAGCAGCAGCAGCAGCAGCAACAGCAGCAGCGGCAGTGGTGGTGGTGGCAGCAATAGCAGCAGCAATAAGGATGTATTGCTGCTTCTTGCTGCTGCTGCTGCTTCCGATCCTGATGAAGAAGTACGCGATAGAGCCTATGCTATGCATCAGGCTCTGCAGCAGCAGCAGCAGCAGCAGCAAAAGAAGCAAAAGCAGGAGGAGGGTGATCATGACGAAGATGAGATAGATTGCTGCAGCAGCAGCAGCACAGCAGCAGAAGGGCCTCTTGATGCTATGCTGCAGCAGGAGCCTCCTATCTCTCTTAACTATTTATGTGATTTGCTGCAGCAGCAACTGCAGCAGGAGGAGACAGCAGACACATTAGTTGAATTAGATGCTGTACCTACAGAGGCACAATACCAGCAAGAGCAGCAGCAGCAGCAGCAAAAGATGCAGCAGCAGCTACAGCAGCAGCAGCAGGTGTTGCTTCCTCAGACATTCACACCTGCTGCTACTGCAGCAGGAGGACGTGGTGCAGCAGTTGCTGCAGCAGCAGCAGCAGCAACAGCAGCAGCAGAGAAAGAAACCCGCTTATTAGAAATAGTACATCTGCTTGCAAGCAGCGAAGCAGCAACAGCAGCAGCAGGAGAAGTTGCAGCAGCTGCTGCAGCAGCAGCAGCAGCAAAAAGTTTGCTGCTGCATGTCTCCTCTGGCCCACAACTTCTTACAGAGGAGGAAGCAGAATATGGCGCTGAGGCCACATTGCATGTATTTGCTGCTGCTGCTGCAGCAGCAGCAGCAGGTGCTGCTGCTGCAGTTCCTGTAGTTGTGCTGCTAGAGCTGCAGGTAACAAATACACTGCAGCAGCAAACTCTTGCTGCTGTTGCTCCCTCTCTCTTCTTAGAGGGGTCTCCTTGGCAGCTAGCTGCTTCCCTTACTATACCTCAGCTAGCAGCAGGGGACAGCAGCAGCAGCTACGGTTTGCTGCTGCCTGCTGCTCCTGCTGCAGCAGCTGCAGCAGCAGCAGCAGCAGCAGCAGTAAGAAAATGTATATCTATTCCTTGCGGCCTATCCTTCATGATTAAGGAAGAAGAAGATGACGAAGGAATTGATGATGAATATCCCCTCGAGCCTCTCTCTATTACACCTGCACAATTTATACGTAAACCCTAAACCCTAAACCCTAAACACTCATTTGAGCCTCTCTCTATTACACCTGCACAATTTATGCGTAAACCCTAAACACTAATTAACTCCTCTCTCTACACCTCCGCATGTTTGTATATTAGGGTTTGTATGAGGGTTTGTGACGGGATTATGAATAAATCTATTTTTTGAGGGTTTAGGGTTTATGAAGGTTTATGAGGGTTTATGAGGGTTTATGAGGGTTTATGAGGGTTTAGGGTTTAGGGTTTTGTGGTGTACTTTTGGTGTATATGCAGGTCCATTAAATTTAACAAGTAATGAGTTTATAAGTAGATGGGAGCAGCAGGAGGAGGAGGAGACAATAACTAAATTATCTCTTCCTTTTGCTGCTGCTGCTGCTGCTGTTTCTTATTTATTAAATATATTACATTTATCTCCTTGTGGTGGTTCAGAGGTCTTAAACAGCAGCAGCAACAGCAGCAGCAACAGCAGCAGCAGCGGCAGCCATGAGCTGCTGCTTGCTGGTATATTTATAGAGGGACAAGAGGTACTTGCTCGTGCTTTTTGTCTCTTCCCTGGTGACAGTTGTCTCCTTAAATTCTCTTGCCGCTGCAGCAGCAAATCATTAAGGGAAGCTATCTGCAGTATACTTGAATAAGCAGAAGCAGCAGCAGCAGCAGCAGCAGCAGCAGCAGCAGCAGCAGCAGGACTCAGAAGGGGGGGGAGGAAGGGGAGGAAGAGGAATAGAAGTAGTAATAACAGCTGCAGAATTAGATACTGCTTCTTATATTCATCTGCTGCTGCTGCAGGAGAAAAGAAAAAATAAAAGCAGCAGCAGCAACAACAGCAGCAACAGCAGCAACAGCAGCTGCTGCTGCTGCAGCTTTGGAGTTTGAAGGGAGGGGTTTATATTATCATTTGTATCACACTATGTATTAATGCTGCTGCTGCTGCTGCAACAGCAGCAACAGCAGCAGCAGCAGCAAGAACAGCAGGAACAGCTGCAGCAACAGCTGCAGCAGGAACTGCAGCAAAAACAGCACACCAGACGCAGCAACAGCTGCGGCAATAGTTGCAGCAATGGCTGAACACAAACTGCAGCAATAGCTGTAGCAACTGCTGCAGCAATAGCTGCAGCAACAGCAGCAGCAGCTAGACTAGCAGCAGCAGCAGCACTTGTTTGTTCTTAGAGCAGCAAGTGACTCTTGCATAAGCAAGTAGCAGCGTGCAACCCACGTTGCTGCTGCTGCTGCTGCTGTTGCCGCTGTTGCTGCTGCAGTTGCTACAGCAGCAGCAGCAGCAGCAGCTTTTGCTGCTTCTGACTTATAGCGAGCTGCGGCTCTTTATTATGATAGCAATAATGATGATGCTGCAGTAGCAGCAGCAACAGCAGCAACAGCAGCAACAGCAGCAACAGCAGCAGCGGCAGTAGTAGGGAACTGGAAGGAGATACAGCAATATTAGTGCATAATAAATATAAATAAATGAATAAAGGGAGACAAAAATAAGAAAATAAATAAATAAGTTTGTCTCCTTATTATTTATTTGTCTCCCTTATTACTTATTTATTTAATTTATATATATATATA
>NW_013566896.1:10000-13264 GCF_000499605.1 Eimeria maxima | reverse complement strand
AAAAAAAAAAAAAAAAAAGAAAAAATAAATTAATTAAAAAAAAAGAGGAAAAAAGAATAAATAAAAATAAAATATAAAAGAAATAAATAAACAAGAAAAAAAGAAAAATAAAATAATTAAAAAAGGAAAGAAAAATACAAAAAAAAAAGCCTCTACAATTGATAATCCATCACAATCCAAATATTTAGGGTTTAGGGTTTAGGGTTTAGGGTTTAGGGCTCTCTCCTAACCTTTTTTAATTGTAGCCAATCTTTTAATAAACCCCAAGTCTGTCTAAATAAATATTCATTAATTATCTCCCCATACACCCCAACACGTAAACTATTTACACGTAATGCTAACCCTATACCCTCAAGGGGGCCCCCTAATTCAGGGGGGCCCCCCAATATAGGGGGGGCCCCCGAAGACTCAGACGGGGTCTCCCCATCAAGGGGGCCCCCCGCCATTTTTGGACCCGTAGAACCAACGGAAGACCCAGGGGGCCCCTCTGGGGGCCCCCCTGAGGGGCCTCCTGTGGGGGCCCCTGAGAGGGAGTCTTCCTGCGTCAGATTATGAGCAGCAGCAGGAAGTTGAATAGTTGCTGCTTGAGAGAGTTGTTTGTTGCTGCTGCTGCTGCTGCTGTCTGCAGCAGCAGCAGCAAATTGCATCATACGCTGTACATACACCCTACGAGTAAGGGCCTCCTTTATCTCTTGAGGGTTTAGGGGTGTTAATGGTTGGGGCAGCAGCGAGAGGAGGCCCTACGAGTAAGGGCCTCCTTTATCTCTTGAGGGTTTAGGGGTGTTAATGGTTGGGGCAGCAGCGAGAGGAGCCATTTTTTAACTCTGCTGCTGCTGCTGCTGCTGCTGCTGCTGTTGCTGTTGCTGCTGCTGCTGGTGCTGCTGTCTTGATCATAAGAAGAAGGAGGAAGCAATAAAGGATTAATAAGAAAAGGTATTCTTTTGCTCTTATTTTGTTGCATTAATCGGCAATTAATTATCCATAAATGAATTATTAATACATAAAAACTACCATTAAAACCCTCAGGTATACCAAAGGCTGCATGCATAAATAAATAAATAAATAAATAAATAAATAAATAAATAAATAAATAAATACAATTAATTAATTAATTTATTTATTTATTTAGTGCTGCTGCTTTTTTTTGCTAGTGCTAAGTTTCTAGGGTTTGTTTGCATAGGTATTGATTTCATACTACCAAATTAGGGTTTAGGGTTTAGGGTTTAGGGTTTAGGGTTTAGGGTGTACGAACTTTTTTTGAGTTCTTCATTCTCTACTCTCTCTAATATAAGATGTAATAATTGCCAAGCTATTTGTGGATATTCATGATGACGTCTGCACAACAAACCCTAAACCCTAAACCCTAAACCCTAAACCCTAAACCCTAAACCCTAATCGTAGATAGAAGACCGTCTAATCAACAAGATATGACCCGTCAGCGCTAAACCCTAAACCCCGTAAACCCTAAACCCTAAACCCTAGAATGTAAATACTTACGTGAATAATTTATATAGTATTTCTTGTGCAGGGGCCCTCATGTGCTGCTGTATAGGCAGCTCTCTTGCTGCTGATTGTTTAGGGTTTATACACCATAAGTGTTTATCTTTTAATAATAAATAACTTTCTTCTTTATATGCATCATATTCATCTATATTTAATTCCCTAAAATACTAAATAAATAGATAAATAAATAAACAAACAAGCAAACAAACAGAATAGGGTTGCATGCATTCATGCATGCATGCATGCATGCATTCATGCAAAAAAATGCGTTATTTTGAGCTTACCAATAGGGTTTGGGGCTTAGGGTTTAGGGTTTAGGGTTTAGGGTTTAGGGTTTACGTATAGCTCACCACAGGGTCCTTAGCCTTTTGCCTCTTCATCTTTTGTCTTTCTTCAGGTGTTACATTTTTATATATTTGCATTAAATGTTGCTCAATTATTTTGCTGCTTCTGCTGCATTCTACGGGGGCCCCTGAGGGGGGCCCCCCCATGGGGGGGCCCCCAACAGGTAAGGGGCCCCCAAGAGACGGGGAAAGTCCATTTCCTGTTCCCTTATCTCTCAAGCGAGGGGCCCCCAGAGAACCCCTCTTTAAACCCTCTAGACGGTCTTGGAGGGCCCCCCAGAGAGCAGCAAGGCCTGAGGTGTGCTGCTGCTGCTGCTGCTGCAGCTGATGTGCAGCAGCAAGACGCCGGGGCCCCCCTGTTAGGGGCCCCCTTGTCCTACATGACCCTAAAGGAGAAGGGCTAAGAAGACAACGACAAGGGAAGGAAAAGGAAGAAGACAATTGCCTGGGCATTTGCAAAGATTGCAAGGGGCCCCCGCTGGTAACACGAAGCAGCCATAGAAAAACCTCTTTTTAGGGTTTAGGGTTTAGGGTTTAGGGAGGTATGTCTCGCAAGAGCATTCAAAATAGTGCAATACGTAAAGAACAATATTCAGAGTTAAAGAAAAAAATAGATGATTTTGTCTTTAGGGTTTGGGGTTTCTACATAGGAAGAGGGTTGGGGGCCCCCCTGTTGGCTATGTTGGGGGCCCCCCTTGGGGCCCCCCCCCCAGGGGTTCAGCTTTCTGCGGGTATTTGTTCTTTGTGTGTGTATTTTAATGAATAAAATATAAATATAAATAGATTATATGAAAATAAATAGAAAATATATTTAATTTCCCCTTAGATCGCTTTGCTTTCCTTTACATCATTTGGGGTGTATAGGCAGCTCGTGTGTACACGTGGTTGTGCAACTTTTGCAGATTTATTCATCAATTTTTTTCTTTTTCGCTGTTTTTCCTGATTTTTTTTCTTTTTTTCTTTAATTAATTATAAAAGAATGTCTACAACACATCCTACAGATATTGAGACCGAATGGGACTCTTTACAGCGTAAATATGGTAATCTTCCCCCTAAACCACCAAGAGAAACAGAGGAAGAAAAAACAAAAGAATTAGTTAATTCTCTTGAATCTATTGATCCTCTTGCTAACAAAAGTCTTTCTCAATTAAATAAACTAGAAGATGAACTTGAAGAAGATATACTCAATAAATACAGACAAAAAAGAATACAGGAATTAAAAAGAAAGCAAAAAAGCTACCGGTATGTACTGCTGCTGCTGTTGCTGTTCTTGTTGCTTCTGTTGCTGTCCTTGCTGCTGCTATTTTCCTTGTTGTTCTAGCTGCTGCTGTTGTTTTAGCTGCTGCTGCTGCTGCTACACTAAGAAGTAGTATAATCAGTTTTCTATCGATCCATAGGAAGACAAGTAGCAACAGCA
>NW_013566896.1:2500-5000 GCF_000499605.1 Eimeria maxima | reverse complement strand
CCCATCATCCTGCTGCTGCTGCTGCTTCTGCTGCTGCTGTTGGGGCCCCTGCAGCATGAGGCACCGCTGCGAAGACAGCCGCAAGGAGGGAGGGAGGCCCCCATGCTGCATGGGTTCATGCAGCCTCTCGGGGGGGGCCCCTCCTGCTGCTATTGGGGGCCCCCCTTGGTAGGGGAGCCCCCAAGTAAGCATGGGGGGCCCCCACGGAGGGGGGCCCCAAGAGGGGCCCCCCAAATGGGGCCCATCTTGGGGCCCCCCCCCACTGTTGCGGGGCCCCACCTCCGATGGCTGCGGCACGGGGAGAACCTCCAGGACCGTGTTGCTGCTGC
Source organism: Eimeria maxima (assembly GCF_000499605.1). Taxonomy (NCBI): domain Eukaryota; phylum Apicomplexa; class Conoidasida; order Eucoccidiorida; family Eimeriidae; genus Eimeria; species Eimeria maxima. The sequence goes on along the minus strand of NW_013566896.1, from coordinate 4,671 downwards.
CGCTGCTGCCGCTGCTGCTGCTGCTGCTGCTGCTGCCGGTGCTGCTGCGGGAGAAGAGGGAAGACTCTACAGGCAGTGTCTCTGCAGACACCTCATTTGCCATCGCTGCTCCTTCTTCACATACGGGGCCCCCTAGGGGGGCCCCCCTAAGGGGGCCCCTCCTCTTAGTGGCCCTCGATTCCTCTCCTTTGCTGCTGCCTCTATGGCGAGGCCTCACTATGCAGCTGCTGATGCTGCTGCTGCTGCTGCTGCTGCGCCGGAGGCGCGAATAAGGCCTGCATTGTCTTGGGGGCCCCTCGGGGGGCCCCTTAGCATATACAGGAGAGGAAGGAGGGGCCCCTACTAGGGGACTGCCACGTGATGGTGTTGAAGAAGGAGAGAAGGGGCCCCTGGGGGCCCCAGCTGCTGCTGCTGCTGTTGCTGTAGGCAAACGCGTACCTGGGCCTACACAAGGAGTACTCGGTCTTGCAGGCAGTGCTGCTGCTGCTGCTGCTGCTGCTGCTGTTGCTGTTGCTGTTGTCGCTGGTGCACGTAGATCAGGGTGGCTCCTGCTGCAGCAACAGCAGCAGCAGCAGGTAGTGCTTCTGCTGCTGCTGCAGTTTGCAAGATTTGCTGCTGCTGTTTGCTGCTTCTGCTGCTGCTGCTGCTGCTGCTGCATCCGTCGATCCCAACAAGGTCTCATCACCTGCGACTTGAAGAACTCCCCGCTGCTGCTGCTGCTGCTGCTGCTGCTGCTGCTGCTGCTGCTGTTGAGTCTGCACGGTACCGCACCCGCAGAGGCAGGACGAACCAAACCCTTCCTTAGACTTAAGGGGGCCCCCCCTCTGAAAGGGGGCCCCCTGGCTGTATGGGGCCCCCCCATGGGTTCGGGGGGCCCCATGGGGGGCCCCCACCGGTTGTCTCTGCCAGCAGCAGCAGGTGCTGCTGCTGCTGCTGCTGCTGCCGGGGGGCCCCCCTCTGCAGCAGCTGCCGAGTCAGGTGTGGGGCCCCACTTGCTGCTGCTGCTGCTGCAGAGATGGGAAGACGATCCCCAGCAGTCGTCTCCAGAGGAAGGAACTGAACACCAGTACAACGTAAACCCTTCCTCTAGGGTTTAGGGTTTAGGGTTTAGAGCTTCCTACAGATAAGAACGACACGACCTCCCCTTTCAGGTCTCCCTAAACCCTACTAAACCCTAAACCCTAAACCCTAAACCCTAGTGTTCTGTTGCTGCTCCCTTGCCTGATGGTTCAGTTGGGGGCCCCCATGGGGCCCCCCAGGGGACCCAGGGACCCCTCTTGCTGCTGTGCGATCGTCCCCTCCAACCGTCTGTGCGGTTACTGCTGCTGAGGGGCCTCCAACATTCCCTCGGGCCTGAGGACAGCAGCAAAACAGTTGCTGCTGCTGCTGCTGCCGCTGCTGCCGCTGCTGCTGCTGCTGTTGCTGTTGCTGCTCTTATGTGCGTAAAGTGCATCCGGATAAGGGTTAGGGTTACCAGGAAGGGTTTAGGGTTTAGGGTTTAGGGTTTACATCTTGGGACTCGCGAGCTCTGTATCATGGGTCTTTTACTAGGACAGGCAAGGTATGGTGGGGGCCCCCAAGGGGGCCCCCATTGTTGCTTGCCAGGGGGCCCCCCTGGGGGCCCCCAGGAGGCCCCCCTGTATTTAGCTAGGAGACGGCAAAGGGCCTCTGCTGCTCCCCCCATTAACTCTAAATCCTCAGAGAGAGACTGGGAGCAAACACTCTCCTCTTGCTGCAGCAGTAAACCCTAAATCCTAAACCCTAAACCCTTAACCCTAAATCTAGACTCTAAACCCTAAACCCTAAACATTCATTTTTGACGGAGGTGCATAGGTACCCAGATTGATGCTCGTGGTATCTTCTTCCTGCTTGTTGAGTATCATCAAGGATGTAACTCTCTAGGGTCTAGGGTTTAGGGTTTAGGGTTTAGGGTTTAGGTACCTCAGGAAGAAATGCACCTTCTGTATGTATCTCTTCTGTCCTAAAGTATTTTCTTCTTTGTCTTTGTTGTACATCCGCCAGACCCCCTGAATATGCATAAACTCCCCAAACCCTTATTTAGGGTTTAGGGTTTAGGGTTTGGCGTTTTTCGAGGGTTTAGGGTTTTTTGAGGGTTTACGGTATTTCGAGGGTTTAGGGTCCTTTTTTAGGCTTTAGGGTTTAGGGTTTAG
>NW_013566895.1:0-13552 GCF_000499605.1 Eimeria maxima | reverse complement strand
CCGCCGCCCCCCTCCCCCACCCCCTTCCCCCTCCCTTGTTGTTTATCCCCTTGTTTTCGTACCTGTATTTCTATCTATAACAAGCTTAAAGTCCTCAATAGGACCGTAAGCCTCTACTGTCTGCTTAAGAGACGTCTCGGTAGCAGTATAAGGAACATTTCTTATCATAAGACGACGGCTACTAGGGTCTGCCTCTATCATAGCATACAATGCATTCTCTACAGCTGCACAGACACCAGAAATAACATAATAGATACACACAATAAATAGCCTGGTGTATATACACCCCGCTAGTACAGCACCAGTGACCCCAGCATGCAACAACACCTCTCCTGCATTGACAGCAGCAGCAACGACCTCTGTTGTGGTGTACTCAATCACACAACATACATATATACATATATATACACTTATATTTATTTATTTATTTATTTATGTAGGGGAGATGCAGGAGTGTATACACGCCATTATACTGCATGCAACACGAATATACACCATCCATCTAAATACATCATTTCCTCTGCGCACGCATAAATATCTCCCTCTCTGTTTTTTTTTTGTATATGCAGATATATTCGTGTATACAAGCATGCACTCAGAAGTTCTGGTGTATACGCATGCATACATGCATATGTAACGCATGCAATCATGATGGATATTGTTTACTACAATTTAAACACTTTTCCCTCCACACTTAAGCACAAATAACAAGAGCTACAATAAAAGGGAGGAGGAGGGGCAGCAGCTGGCTGCTGCTGCTGCTGCTGCTCCCACCCCTGTGCACCCCTGCAGCAGCACAGCCTCAAGATATCTGTACTCTACATGCATACACCCCCGCCAAGGCCGATGCCCTACTGCATGCATGCATGCATGCAAGCATGCAAGGCACAGGGTGCATGCACCACGCGTAGGAGAAACGAATAGACAGCCCAGCCTCAGCAACACGACCTCAATCCTATTGCATATCAACAGTAGACGCGTGCATGCATGCTTAAGACCGTTCTCCTTAGCAGCAGCACAGCAGCAGCAACAACAGCAGCAACAGCAGATATTATCATTGCAGCTATTCTGTCTGTCCCTGTGGATGTATATGCGGGAGAATGCAAGGGATGAGTATATAATATATACGTATATGTATATAGGTACATAATTATATGTATATATGTGTACGTGCATGTATGTATATATGCATATGTATATATGTATGTGTATATATATGGATATGTATATATGTACATACGTATATGTATATGCAGTTATGTTTGTGTATACATGTAGATATGTATATATGCATAAATATATAGCTATATATATATGTATATGTATACGTATATATATGTATATATATGTATATATGCATATATATATGTACCAGGGTAATGGGAGCAAGCCCTAGCTAGGAGCATCTTTAGCTGCTCCTTAGTGAGGGAGTCGGTGGCCCTCTTTAGACGCTCAGCTGTGGCCTCGTCAATTTGTGGCAATTCCTCTGGAGCCTTCCTCTTACGACAAGGGAGTATACCGCTAGCTAGTCCCTCAGCTAAGCTACTCCCTGATTCCTCATCACCTGGATTCCCTACTACTGTATTATTGCTGCTGCTGTTACTGCTGCTGCTGCTGCTGCTGCTGTTGCTGTTCACAACTGTTGTTGTACCTGCAGATACTGTCTTATCATCACCACCACTTGATGAACCCTCTATACCCCAGTGCTGCTGCTGGTCATGCTGCTGGGCAGCAACCAATGCTTCCGCTGCAGCGGCACCCGCCGCTAGGCTCGCCTCTGCAGAAGACATGCTGGGGGGAGGATAATCCGCTGTGTCTATTTAATAGTTAAGTGTTAGCAGGTGAGTATAAAGAAAGGGGAGGAGGGTGGGAGAAAAAGACAAAATGCGACCTCCTTGAACAGCAGCAGGACAGCTGCAGGCTATAGGAAGCAGCAGCAGCGACACCTCCAGAAAAGGGGCCCAGCAGCAACAACAGCAGCTCCAGCAGCAAATCCAACAGCTGCAACAGCAAACGGTGATGACCGCGAGTTTCGTTCGAGCAGCAACAGACAGCCGCAACACCAGCAGCAGCAACAGCAGCAGCTGGAACACCCAAAGACCGTCGAGAACCGCTCTACTGATTCATCCCCAGGATGGGCAGCAGGCAGAGGTAAGGCGTCTTGAAGAAGAGGCAGCAGCAACAACAGCAGCAGCACCTAAAGCAACGCCTCTGCAGCTTCTCGCTCGCTGCGGTGTACGTACACCCCAAGAGCAGTTCACAGTTTTATCTGCAACAGCAGACTCCCGCAGAGGACTCTAAGAGCTGAGCAAGCCCCCAACAACAGCAAAAAAAGTAGCCGCAACACCAGCAGCAGCAGCAGCAGCAGCAGCTACCAGCAGCAAGCAGCACTCCGCGCTGCAACCGCGGTACGCAGCAGCAGAGTGGGGGTAAAGTATAAGAACTCGTATCGCTTGTTCCTCTTTACATATGTATGTTTGCCTTACAAGCGTCTTTAAATGCATTAAAAACTCGCCAGTAATGGCACAAACACAACAATATAAGATGCAGCCAACCGCCATGGTGGGGCTTCCCTGCCTCTTCTACCAGCCCCTAATAAGACGACCCCGCGGGTGTTGCATGCAAGGTGCAGCAGTGTTGCGGTCTTCGATCAAATTGTATAGATCGCACTCTTAACTATCTTTGAATATTTATATTTTTTGTCTTAATATATTAATAGTAACCTTATTATGTTGACGACATCAACAACTTACCCAATACAGAGGGAGCGCTACACGAGTAGCACCCTCGACTCTCGGTCCGAATCGTCTAGAGGTTAGGACAACACGTTGTGGCCGTGTAAACCCAGGTTCGATTCCTGGTTCGGACATGTTTATTATGTTACTAATAATACTAATTTCTATTCAACTTCCTTTCTTTTCAGCGTGCCTCTTAACTGTTTACAATTGCTTGCATCCACCAGTATGGCTCCCTCCACCTTGCCAATAGTACACAATATGTAGCGCTCCGAACAAGGTCTTCTTCGTCTAACAAAAATATTTTTTTCTAGGTTAATTGGGTTTAAATAAATGTCTCACAATTGTGTCTGCAGCTGAATAATTCAGACATGTTGATATTTTATGTCCAGTTTTTGCTCTATGTGTTGCTCTAAGTCAGTGCAAGTACCCCGTGTTTAATGCAATTATCCACAAGACTTACTGAGAATGTGTCTAATACTCCTCCACACAAGCCACCCTGGCCACAATACAATAGGGAATTAGTGCCAATGAGGACAGGATGCTACCGTTTTGCACTAGGCCTTGCTACAATGGTGCATCCAAGCTTGCACCGTAACCCTTGCTTCTGTTGACACAAAGACTTACTCAATAGTTACATATTTATTTGGTTATGAGCACCCGACCTACCCATAAAGAGGAGTGCAGGCACCAACACTAGACAAAGAACATAGCATTTCTTGTCTTCACACTGTGCGCCTTTCTACGGCTGAGGCAACATATGATGGGTGAATCGAAGAGGTGAGCTATGCATGCGTAAGCGGGAAGGCCTGGCACAACCCAACACATAAGAAAAGTAGTTGGGGTAGAAGGAAAAAGAAGAGGAGCAGCTGGTGATGATGCGCAGGTATTATGCTACCCCAGACTGCCGTTATGGCTTGAGTCATGTAACCTCACAGCAGCCTGCTGCATATTGTTTCCAACTCCCATCAATTGTCTCAACTTCCCTACAGAAGTGCCGAACTTAATACATTGCTGCCGCATTATATTTTACATTTTAGTGCAAAATCACTATCCCCTCTGAACTATTGCAATTCCATCATATACATTTCATCCCTTTAGTGTATTTATGCCCTGTTGCCCCAGAGAAAACATTGCACATTATATTAGATTAATGCCCCTAAATCGAGATTAATAGATTAATGCCCCTAAATTGAGCACGGCAAAAATGCCTAACAAGAAGAAATGTATAGATAAAAATTTCTAGGAGGAAATCTGTACGAAGAGAATCTGGGATGAATTTTCAGCTCGTTCCACTTTTCCTGTCTTAGAATGGAGTGGAGACGAATTCTTTGAATTCTACCATATTGGTCTTGGCCACCATTTCTGTCCTATTAGCCAAGACAGAGGAGGCACCCCTCAATAGAATATTCACGCCCTCCAAACCATTTCGGGCGAGATGGTATGCAAGCGCTGCCCTCGCTACCGTGCAGATGTTGGTCGCTTCCCTCCAAGGAGTCCACCAGGAGACAAGGACCCCACCCTCATTGTAATTCATTGTAATTTTTGCCAAGGATGTAATGGACGTCTGGGTAGACTTTTCTCCTTCCCTTTGGTAGAAGTGTCTTGTTAACTAGTCAGCCTTGTGCAAGAGACTCCATTGATGTGAGTATTCAATTCTCTCCTCACGCCAGCTACAGTCAAGCACTAGACGCTGCGAAGGGTAGCGATAGTGCTGACGTAATGAGAGGAGTTGCATGCAAGTCATAATACTGCAGATTAGAGTTCTTATAAGGGTAACAAAGGTCCCCCCTTATTACCTAGGAATAATGTGTACTGCGGTAGCAATGCCTATGCTCCAAAGGAAAGGAGGCAGACTGATTAGAGCTGTAGTATACACAACTGTTGATACAAGTTAGCCCCGCATGCAAGAGTGCTTAAAGCCCCATTTGAAGAAGCAGGGAGGAGCACTGTAAGTGTGTGCTAATGCCTTTCTTGACCCTTAATAGCCAGATTGCATGCACGGAGAAACGCATGCACGAACTCATGACAGACAATCGTACACCCTGTCTTTAACAAGAGGCAGTGCTGCTTCTGCTGTATAGGGTAGACATATGCCTATATTCATTTAGTAGGTAGTAGCATGAATCCCCGTGTCTGTGTTGTACACACAACAATAACAGCAACTGCAGCAGGAGCAGCAACAACTTCCACAACAGCAACAGCAGCAACAGCAGCAACAGCAGCAGCAGCTAGTATGGTAGCAGCAAGGACAGCAGGCACGGACAGGCGGCTGCGGCTAATGGTAGGCCGTTCCTTGGTTAATCGGTGTGTGCCTTCTTATGGATGGCTATAAGAGGAGGAGGAAATAAATAAAAAAATAAAAGAAGAAGTAAATAAAAATATAAATAGTAAATTATAACTAATTAATTTATTTATATTTATATACATATGTCTATAAGGAGGAGGCCGGCCTCTTCTCCCTCCCTCTCTCTCTCTCTCTCTGGTGTATATGCGGCGGCGGGTAGTGTGTATGCTCGAGTGTATAGGTAGCTTCTTTGCTTCCTTCTTTTATTAAACAAATTTAAATAAAAATATTCATTTTATTTCTTTTTTTCTTTTTTTTTCCCTCTTTCTTTTATCGTTTACAAGCAAGCAGCGCATACACTTGAGTCTACAGGGCAGCAACCAGCAGCTCAACAGCTGTCGCAGAAACATTGCTGCTGCTGCTGCTGCTGCTGCTGCTGTCTTCCTCTATTTGTCTTGCATGCAGCCTATTGCTGCTGTCACCACGAATTCTCCGCCTGTCTGGTGAGGGGGGTCAAGACAGACAGAGGCATTCCTTCTACTCGGCTGCAACGACAGCAGCAGCAGCAGCAGCAGCAGCCGCAGCAGCAGCAAGAAGAGCCACAGGAGCAGCAGCAACACTTTTCCCTATTCTTTGCTGCTGCTGCTCCCTCTTAGCAGCACAACTGCTGCTGCTGCTGCTGCTGCCTATAAGGAGGACAACCCCCAGCAGTTGTTTTTCTTTATACAGTCTCCCCCCATGGCTTCTTTACGTGCAGTTGGCGAGACTGCTGCTGCTCCTGCAGCAGCAGCAGCAGCTGCTGTTGCTGCACCACCACCAACAGCAGCAGGAGCAGCAGATATATCTCCTGCTGCAGTTGAACTCCTTAAGGAAGAAGGTAATCGTTTATATAAGGAAGGAGACATAGATGGGGCTTGTGCTGTATATACACGTATGATAGATGCATGCAAAGCAACAGGAGGAGGAGCAGCAGGAGCAGCAGCAGCAGCAGCAGCAGGAGGAGGAGGAGGAGGAGGAGAGAAAGGTATTGCATGCAGTAAGGAGTATAAGGATCTTCTTGCTGCAGCATATTGTAACAGAGCAATGTGTAGATTAAAGCAGCAGGATGCATGCGCAGCAGCAGCAGACAGCAGCGCAGCACTGCTGCTGCAGCCTACATACAGCAAGGCACTGTACAGACACTGCGTAGCTCTGCGTCAGTTAGGAGACACAGAGGGAGCAGCTGTCTCCTTGCGTCGTTTGCTGCAGCAGGATCCAAGGAATAAGGATGGTATATTATTGTTGCAGCAGCTACGAGAGCAGCAGCAACAGCAGCAGCAGCAGCAGCAGCAGCAATATATACCTATACACCTTATAGAGACAGCAACAAAAAAAAAGGAGACAATAAACAAAAGAATAAATGCATATAAACAATTAATAAGAATAATAAGGGATAAACAATCAATAAAGGAGACACTAATAAAAAAGGGACAACTGCAGCATATTATACATTTCCTTAAGCAGCAAAATGTACTTAAACCAGCACCAGCAGCAGCAGCAGCAGCAGCAGCAGCAGGAGACGATCCTGCAGCAGCAGCAGCAGCAGAAGAAGAAGAAGAATTTGCTGCTCCTGCTGCAGTAGAGGCAGCAGCATGGGAGTTAATGTCTTCCTTAGTACATTATAATCCTTTAGATGTCTCCTATGATGAATGTACTGTGCCCATCAGCAGCAGCAGCAGCAGCAGCAGCAGCAGCAGCAGGTACAGCAGCAGGAGCAGCAGCAGCAGCAACAGGAATATGCTGCTGCTGCAGTATAATAAGCCTATGTGCATACCTGTATCTATTAATTTATGCCGTGAATATCTTCGTCGTTATTTTGTCTATAAGGATTTCCTTCTTACCTTTCTTAGATTAAGGAGACAGGGTCTCCTGTCTCCTCCTTCTCCTGCTGCTGCTGCTGCTGCTATTAGCAGCAGCAGCAACAGCAGCAGCAGCAGCAGCAGCAGCAGCAGTGGTAGTAAGGTAGAGGAGGGACACTGGAGGGGGCTTGCTGCTGTATATATGCTCAGGGTACTAGGGGCACTGCAGCAGCAAGAGGCGGAGACACTTGAGCATAGTGTCTCCTTCTTGGAGACAATTGCTGCTGCAATAGATTGTTATGATGTACCTGCTGTTGCTGCTGCTGCACTGCATGCACTTGCTGCTGCAGCAGATACAAGGAGACGATTAGGTAATAAGGCTAAGGCATTTGTATTAAGACAAGGAGTAGAGAAATGTCTAGAGGCAGCATTGTGTCTCCTTTCTGCAGCAATGGACTGCAGCAGCAGCAGCAGCAGCAGCAGCAGCTGCAGCAGCAGCAGCAGCAAGTGCAGCAGCAGCAAGAGGAATGAAGAGGAGATGCTGCAGCTGCAGAAGAGTATAGAGGTTGCTGTTGTCTCCTTGCTGCAGCTACTAGGAGACAAAGATAGAGGAGAAGGAGACAGTATAGATATGCATAGATTAATAGATCAATTATTGTCTCCTTTTCTTTCTTGCTGCAGCAGCAAGGACCCTAATAAACAAATAGATGCAACTGTTGGGTATAAGTGTCTCTTATTCCTTATAGCAGCAGATAAGGAGACAGCAAGAGAATTTATTATACAAGGAAGCTTGCTGCAGTATATACTTGCTGCAGCAACAGGAGAAGCAGCAGCAGCAGCAGGATTAGCAGGGACAAAGCAGCAGCAGCAGCAGCAAGAAGTTGCTGCTGCACTACTTGTACAATGTCTTGATTTCCTTGAATTAAGAGATATGCTGCTGCAGGAAGACAAACAGCAAGTGCTGCTGCAGTTGCTGCAGCAGCAGCAGCAGCAGCAGCAGCAGAGACACAGTACACCCAGTCTCCTTAGATGTAAGATTGCTGTTGCTGTTGCTCGCTGCTGCTGTCATAGTAAGGAGGCAAGGAGACAGTTGCTGCAGCAGGTAAATTTTATTGATTTGCTGCAGGAGTTCCTCCTACAGATCTATCCACCGCAGCAGCAGCAGCAGCAGCAGCAGCAGCAGCAGCAGCAAATGAGGCCTCAAGACACGGATCTAGCTATTGGTGTCTTGGAGTTATTTTTCTTTATTAGTTTGCATGCAGAATTCAAGGAGGCCTTGCTGCACCATATACAGAAAAAAAAGAGACAGCAGCAGCAGCAGCAGGAGACACTTAAGAGACAGCAGCAAGAAGAGGGACAACAACTGCAGCAGCAGCAGCACCAGCAGCAGCAGCAGCAGCAGAAGGAGACATCACCTGATATCTTAACCCTACTATTACGTTTAGGTGCTGAATTTTCCAGCAGCAGCAGCAGCAGCAGCAGCGACAGCAGCGACGACAGCAGCAGCAGCAGCAGCAGCAGCAGGAGAGGAGGTGCAGCAGGAAGTTTACCATTATATTTATTATATGAAGGTATAGGTAACATAATAAGGAGTAAATTAGATAAAGAAAGAAGAAGAAGAAAAAGGAGACAAAAAAAGGAGACAGAATTAGATGAGGGACAACTGGAGGAATTAGAGAAATTTTATAGCCAATTACCTGCTGCAGCAAGACCTGCTGCTGCTGCTGCTGCTGCTGCTGCTGCAGATATAGATGATGGGGAAGAATATGTTGCTGTTGCTCTTCGTAAGGAATTGCTGCAGCGTGGAGGTGTTAAACTAATTGTATCTTCTTGCTGCTGCTGCAGCAAAAGCAGCAGCAGCAGCAGCAGCAGCAGCAGCAGCAGCAGTAGGAAGACTCTAATTCCATCAATGAATGTACTGCATGCAGCAGCAAATATATTTTATTTATTAAGTAAGCAAGAAGAATTAAGGGGACAATTAGTACAACAAGGAATAATAAATGCATTATTATCTACAATAGGGTGTATATACAGTATAAAAAAAGAAGCAGCAGCAGCAGCAGCATCAGGAAAAAGTGCATCTGCAGCTGCAGCTGCAGCAGCAGCAGCAGCAGCAGCAACAGCAGGTATATATGATGATAATGATTTACTATTAAGAGATATGCAACAAACAGCAGCAAGATTATGTATAACTATTAATCCTTATTTATTTAATTATAATAATTATATAGATTTATTTATTTATTTATTTCCTTTATTAAGGGACAATCATGAGCTGCTGCAGTATGAGGGTGCATTAGCTATAACTAATATAGCAGCAGCAGCAGCAGCAGCAGCACAAGGTAAAGGAGGTAAAGGTATCACAATTATACCTTCTGCTGCTGCTGCTGCTGCATGGAGACACCTTAGGGAACTTATATTCACAGATAATTGTCTCCTTCGTGCTGCTGCTCTTGAGGGTTGGTGTAACTTAGCTAGTCATGAATATATTAGGCAGCAAATTGCTGATAAATGCTGCAGCAGCAGCAGCAGCAGCAGCAACAGCAACAGCAGCAGCAGCAGCAGCAGCAAGGATAGCAGCAACAACAAGGACAAGAACAGCAGCGATACTAGCAGCACAACCAGTACCAACGACAGCAGCAGCAACAGCAGCAGCAGCAGCAATGAAAACAACAACAACAGCAGCAGCAGCAGCAGCAGCAGCAGCAGCAGTAAGGAGACAATAGTAGAGGATTTACGTATATTATTAGCATTTTGTTTAGAGGAAGAGAATAAGAGGGGACAAACAGCAGCAGCAGGTGCCCTTGCTTGTCTCCTTTATGATGATTATATTGCTGCTGCTCTTCCTTCTTATGATAACTTTTATAACTTATTTAAGGCATTAGATGCAACTTTTGCTGCTCCTCCTGCTGCTGCTGCTGCTGCTGCTGCTGCTCCTGATGCTGCTGATGATGGTGCTGCAGCAGCAGCAGGTGGTGCTGCAGCAGCAGGAGATAAGGGTGCTGCAACACCAGATAAGGGTGCTGCAGCAGGAGATAAGGGTGCAGCAACAGCAGCAGCAACAGCAGCAGCAACAGAAGGAAAAGATGCTGCTGCTGCTGCTGCTGCTGCTGCTGGTGATGGATCTGCTGCTGCATTACAAGATAGATTAGTTGTATGTTTATATTATATATATATACAATTAGAGGAAAAAAAGAAAGAAAAAAAAATAAATAATAAAGAAATAAATATAATTAATAATATTATTTATTTAATTAATAAATATAAATATAAATTTACTTCCTCTATAGCTAAAGAATATTCACAATTTATATTAGATGCACATAAAATATACCAACAATAATCTGCATGCATGCATGCATGCATGTATGCACGCATGCAGCAGCTGCTGTTGCTGCAGCAGCAGCTGCTGTTGCTGCAGCAGCAGCTGCAGCAGCAGCATGGGGGCTGTAAATCTCTATGGGGAGGGACAGAGGGGGCTGTCTCCTTACTTGTCTCCTTTTTTTATCTCCTTTGTTGCACCGTCATAGTTTGAAGACATGCATGCATGCATGCATGCATGCATGCATGCAAGAATGCATGCAAGGATGCATCCATGCATGCATCCTTGCATGCATTCTTGCTGCTCGTTGGAGGGACAAGCAAAGAGATATATTTCTGTTTGTTTTGCCAACTTGGCTGTTGGCTAGCTATGGCTAGCTGGTACCAGGGCTAATAGGGGTAGCTAGCTGCTGCTGCTGCAGCTGCTGCAGCAGCAGCAGCAGCAGCAGCAACATTTAAAGCTGTCTTTTGCTGAGGTGTATAGGCACCTCATTTATGTATTTATAAAGTATGCAGTATAGAGGTAACGGGGTGTATATTCAGCTAATTATAATAAATATATAAATAAATAAATATAAATATTTATTTATAAATAAATAAATAAATAAATAAATAAACGTTTTTTTTATTTAATAAATAAAATAAAAGAAGAAATAAGCAGATATAAATAGATAGATAGACTGCAGCACGCCTACAAGGCATGCAGCCCGGGCGGAGCAAGCCAGCAGCAGCAGCAGCAGCAGCAATAGCAGCAGCAGGCGCTGCTGCTGCTGCTGCTGTTGCTAGATACAGACAGACTGCAGCACGCCTATAATGCATGCAGCCCGGGAGGAACAAGTAGCAGCAGCAGCAGCAGCAGCAACTGCAGCAGCAGCAGGAACAAAGCAGCTGACTCAGCAATGCTTATATATCTGCTGCTGCTGCTGCTGTTGTTGTTGGTTTTGCTGCTGCTGCCTCTTCTGCTGTTGTTGCTGCTGCAGCAGCAACAGCAGCGTAAGACCACAACAAAAGGGTTATTATTTATCTGTCTTATTAATATTATTTATATATTGTCCCCTTAATTAATTTAATTAATTAATTAAACTAATTAAATTAATTAATTAATTAATTAATTAGTAATTATGTTCTGTTTTTATTTTTTTCTTTTTTTTAGGTATTTGTTCTTCTTGTTCTCCTCCTTCTTCTTCTCCTTCTTGTTCTTCTTGTCCATTAGTAATATAATTATCTTTATTTCCTCCTCCTCTTTCTTCTTTATTTCTTTTTTTATTCTTTTCTTTATTATTATTATTATTATTATTATTATTAGGTGCATATACACCCTGGGGTGTATCTACAGCATCAGTAGATACATCATACTTTTTTATTCCTCCGTTAATTATTTCCCTATTAGGTGTATAACGTTGGTAAGAAGGCTTAGATGAAGGACGAGGACCACCTATATACATATACATATATACATAAACCCTAATAAACCCTAATAAACCCTAAACCCTAATAAACCCTAAACCCTAGGAAACCCTAAACCCTACAGGAAACCCTAAACCCTAAAAAAAAACGATAAAAAATGATAAAAAATAACATAAAAAAACATAAAAACAAATAAATAAATAAATAAATAAATAAATAAATAAATAAATAAATAAATAATAAATACTTTATATATTTATATTATTATATAAATAAAAATATAAAACCCTAAACCCTAAACCCTAAACCCTTCTTACTGCCTGATAGTTGTTGCTCTAATAGCTCTAGACGATTCTCTACATAACGTTTGCATGCAATAGCAACAGTAGGTTCTGCAGGTGCTGCTGCTGCAGCTGCTGCAGCTGCTGCAGCTGGATCTGTTGCTTTTGCTGCTGCTGCTGCTGCACCTCCTCCTGCTGCTGCTGCTGCTGCTTCTGTTAACGCATCCACGCGGACACAAAGAGACAACTTTGCTGCTAATACACGAGATATCTTCCCTATAAAGAAAAAAAAAAGAACAAAATAAATAAATAAATAAATAAATAAATATAAATAAGGTAGACAGCTGCAGCAGCAGCAGCAGCAGCAGCAGCAGCGTATGCATATAAGAAGAGAGAGAATAAAATACATAAAAAGAGACAAAAAAAAAAGGAGACACCATAAAAAAGAGGGAAAAAAGGCAAAAAAAAAAAAAGAAGAAAGAAAAAAGGAGGAAATAAATAGAAAGTGTCTCCTTTTATCTGCTATTAAGATGTAGTTAATGATAAAATAGATTAATAATAAATAATAATAAAATAAATAATAATATAAATAAAAAGTAGATAAAAAGAGAAGAAAAAAAAAGGATAAAAAAGCACAAGAGAAAAAAAGGTAAATAAGATAAAAAAAAAAGAGGAGAAAGTATATCTATTTGTGTGTCTTCTCCTTCTCCTCCTCCTTATTATAATAATTATTATTAATATCTTTCTTACCCTTAAGTTTAGGTGTAGCTTGTGATACAAGAGAAGCATGATATATAATACCATACTTAGGTGTATTAGTCTTTGTCTTTAATGATCTAAATAATGCTTTCTCTGCCCCTAATATTTGTATAGTAGATGCAGGTTGTTTAGATAAGGACAATAAGCTACCGCAATGAGCTAAGAGACGGGCACCTATTATCTCCCCTACCTGCAACAGCAGCAGCAGCAGCAGCAGCAGCAGCAGCAACAGCAGCAACAGTAGTTGTTGTTGTTGGAGTAGATAGAGGAGGTAATTAGCATACAGTAGATACAAAAATCTACTAAATATACAACAAGGGGAAGGATATATGTATATTATAACTGTTGCTCCTGCACTTGCTGCTGCACCTCCTGCTGCTGCTGGGGTAGCAGCAGCAGCAGCAGCAGCAGCAGCAGCAGCAAGTGCAACACAAACAAGAGAGCAGAGATCAAGAAAAAGAAGAAGAAGAAGAAGAACGAGGAGAAAATAAATAAATAAATAAATAAATAAATAACTAAATAAATAAATAAATGAATAAATAAATAAATAAATGAATAGACTAACCATATAAGTAAGATTAGGTGCAATAGATCTCATTCTTTGTTTAATATATAAAATAAATAAATAAATAAATAAATAAATAAATAAATAAAATAAATAAATAAATAAATAAAATAAATAAATAAATAAATAAATAGATAGACTAACCATATAAGTAAGATTAGGTGCAATAGATCTCATTCTTTGTTTAATATATTCATTAAGATTAATTTTATAATTAATTAATTCTTCTATCCTTATACATAAATTATTTATATAATTTATATCTTCTTTTGTTATATCTGTACCCATTGATGTCTCCGCACTTAGTCTTATTTCCTCACATATCTGTATACATACATATATATATATATATATATATA
>NW_013566894.1:0-13646 GCF_000499605.1 Eimeria maxima | reverse complement strand
GATCCTTCCTTCGGAAGTTCCGTAATTTAGGGATTTTCCATGGGAATAACTGAGAGTTAAGGGATTTAGACACTCTATTTATAGATCTAGCTCATACAGGGGCCTTTAGGCCTATAGAGGTGACAACGTAGCCACGGTAGACGGCCACCGTGCGTTACATAGAGCGTCCCCTCGGCCCCTCTGTCGCTTGTGATACGCGGCTCTTTCTCCAACTTCCAGCCCTTTTGCTTGTCGTCGATGTTGTTTCTTTTATTGCTTTTGTTTTCTTTATTGCACCAAACATTGCAGTGAATGTAAGCTCACGTTTTTAAATGGTGCGTTCAATCCTGGAGTCCTTACTCTGCTCCTGTTCTGACTGCAGCTATGCTGCTTAGGTGTGCTTTGGTTTTCGCTGCTGATTGCTGTTTAAACATAGGCTTTTGCTGATATCTTTAATACGGCTTCATTAAGTCGAACAAACGGCGAATAATTCCTCCAATACGCGCTTTACAGGAGACACCGCAGAAGAAATGGTGCGGGCCGAGCAGGGGTTGTTGTTGCTGCTGCTGTTGGCTCTAGCACCCAAGGGCTCTTCTAGTGCAGGGTTAGAAACTGCCCAAGGCACTGGGATGGAGTCTCCGAATCGGGATGCCAGGGACTTCGGTAACAATGGACGTGCTGTTGCAGCGGACCCCTACAATCGCCTTCTTCCTACAGCACCACACCAGAACAACGTTGGATGGGGACAACAGAGACCACCGAAGCTGCAGAAGAAAAGGAATACCGCAGTGATCTCCATAAAAGCGCTGTTACTAACTTTTTTTGTCTTTAGCCAGTTGGAGTCGTTCATACTGGTGCCGAGAATAAAGGAGTTGCAGCGAGAAGCGCGTTTAAAAGGTGATCCTCCCTTGACAGATTTAGACGCATTCAGCCGGCTGGTGGTGAAGTCTAGCCCCATGAGATGGCTAAGTATTTTCTTATACATTGGATTTTGGTCGATCATCTTGTCGTTTGCACCGACCTCTATAGGCGCTGCATTGCGTCGTTTACGTCCTCTATTACAGCGTGCAATAAAATTTGCAGCGGAAAGAGCTCGACAAGCTCTCGAAGGGGCCGGTGCAGAAGAAGCAACAGAAGATATCACAGGATATGACCCAGAAACTGCTCCAGAATACCTCGAGGGAGACGGCGACGAAGAAGCTCCAGGAAATGCCGAGTGAGAAAGCGAAGCACCAGCGGAATGAGGTTAATGTCACGCCCCTCCATCTCAGCTGCTAGATCCCGCATCTAGAGAAACACTTCAATTTCTTCCTAGCTAGAGCCTGCACCTTCAGGTAGCTGGTACACACATACGCGCGAGGTAACGCAGCTAGCTAGCTGCCATGCTAGCTGCCCCAGGTAGCCACTGCGGCTGCTGTTCGAACGAGAAAACCGCAGTGGTTATTGATATTGTTGTGCATGCAAAGGTAAACGAAGCCACACAGAAGGAGTAAATTCCTTGTCTGCCATGTAGCAGGGTATATACCTCCAAGTGAACGTGGTTAAGCGACAAAGCGTGGCGACCCGCGCGCTAGCCTTTGGGGATCAGGGAACGATCCCTGTTGGGACGCCCGGGTTAGACAACCACCCAGGGGACGTTTCCGCGGTATTGTTTGTTCTTTAGTATGTGCTTGGCAGCAGCTGCAGAAACAGGAGTAGCTACTGCAGCACTTCATGGGAAACGGCAATTTGATCGGATTGTCGATATACAGCGGCGACATATCACAACTGATAGCAGCCAGCTAAATACCTAGCGACCTGTAAAGCAAGCTGAATACGTAGCTTATAGCCTATTTAGGTGGCTGGTTAGCTAGCTACGTGTGGTTAACTATCGAGTTTCCTGCAGGTAGTTAGCTGACCACCCCTGTTGCTAAGAAAAGGCTTAATTGCTGCACGGGAAACAATACCCTCTAAATCATACACCCGAACCCTAAACCACCCACTGCAGGAGCGAACTCAGTGGTACATTCTCTTTGATTCGAAGATGGGGGAAATGCCGTTCTTGACACGCAAAACAGCCAAATCCTAGACAGTAAACACTGTACTCCAATTGTCCCTAGGTCAGAAAGCCAATGAGCTGAAACCAATAAGCTAAAACCTAGCTCCCAAGCCCCAAAGCGAATTTTCGTCCATAAACCCGAAACACCTAACTATTTTATCTAACGGACAATCTGCAGCACTGCATGCTTTTTTTCCAGAGGCTAAAACCCTTGGCGCCATTCCTTGGCCCCAAGACTTACAGCTTTAAACGTAAACGCTGAACCTTATGCCGTACGACCAAACCGTGCATGCAGCCGTACACCCTGCATGCCTTCAATGTTTGTATAGCCTTGCGCCTGCCGATGCTGAGGACTTGCTATAGTGTTGGGATATAGCGCACAAGGGACTCCCCACGTCCATACTATTCTGCTGTTAGGCAGCTGCGTCCCCTCGTTCCTCACATGCTCGAGGTGGTCCAACAGGGTTCGTTCGTCTCCTCCGCAAATTCTTCTCTCGTTGTCATTTGCTACAGACCCGGCTATCAAGTCAACCTCCAAGTCGGTTCTTGCTGCCCCTGCTACTGTCTCCGTAGCAGCGGCAACGGAGACAAATTAGGCAAAGGGGGGTCTGCAACATATTCGTGTCCCGAACCGAAAAGGTCTGCTGATGCTGTTTCTGACCTTTCCGCTGCTCCTTCTTCAGATGCTCCTACTGCCCTTGTTGTTGCTTATGATCTCTGTTTCCGTTGTGTTGCTGGTCCATCTGCTCTTGACGATGGTTCAGCTGGTGCGGAGTCTCCTACAGCATCGCCAATTGCACCTGTTGCTGCTGCCTCCACCGCTCGAGCCGTCTTGCTGCGTCGGCTTCCCTGCTGTTGCCAGTGAGTCTGTGCTGCCACCTCCTTACCAGCAGCAGCATCAGTAGAGCAGCTATCTGTTCTTTTGGCACAAAACTTCCCTTTTCTGTTGTGGCTGCAGCATCCAGAAAAACAGAGTGGATACCCGGGTGGCTCCAAGCCACGATGCGACGTTGCCTGCACTGAAGGACGAATTGAAGCCGGTCTTTTAGGTTGATGGAGTACTAGGTACTTATTCCCTACGGGTTAAATGATGACACTCCTCACATGCATTAGTTGGTGCAAATGTTCGCTCCCGAATGATCTTTTTTGGCACGCTTCCCGGTGAAGGGCTTTCGTATTGCTGCCTTACACCGTTTGCTATAAATGGTATAGGGCTTACCAGCTGAGGCTGGCACTAGCCTGCCCTCATTTCAGCTTCAATTAAAACAAGGAAGTGCAACGACAAACAGGCGCTATAGGACAGCTGGAACAGAAGTGATGCTGCTATAGCTATCTTCCGCTGTGGTGGAACTCAGCAGCAGAAGCAGCCGCTACAGCAGCAGGAAGGAGTCCATGTGTGCCTGTACCTTCGTCTGGGTATCAGGCTCGCACTGTTTGTTGAGACCGTTGCAGGGGAATATGGTGCTATTCTCTTTCCGGTCGCCTTTTGTTGTCAGTCTCCTCCATCTCATGTTGTCTGTCTCCCTACGGTTCAAAAGCCGTGGGCCCGACAACATAAGCGTGTTGTTCCTCCATGTCTCGCTGCCGCAATGCCAGCACCTGTCTGGCCAACAACCCGACTTATAGCCCGTTCGCTCGCTAGCTATAATGCACCTAGCTGTTAATTAAAGGGGCAGAAGCGGCATTTAGCGTATATTTACGGTGAATCTTCTCCCAGTTCACAATCCCCCCGCTTCAAAACCTCGTTGAGGTGACTCTACAGCTGGGGCCTCGCCAGTACATGACTGCTCAAAAAGCAAACAGGGACCTTGTACGCGGCGCAAACACCACCGGCTCCGCTCAGGAGAGACCGTGTGGGCAATATGCGCTAACTACTCACACCAGCCAAGTCCCCTCTGCCCCTCTGCTGTCTCCATCAAAATCAGCAGAAGGAAACTGGGGGCTTCTTTGTGAGGGAGGTACCCCAGAGGGCCCCTTGGCAGGCACCTCCCCCGACAACCAACCCCGAAGGGCCCATTTAGCTGCAGTCCCTTTTCGCTGCACAAGCACGTTTATGCATACTTAACAGCAAGATGGATCCCCCAATGCACGACATCTGCTGGGAGGCCCCTTCCCAGGTGGCCTACTAACTAATAGACATGGCCCATCAACTCTACACAGGGAACGCTTGAAGGTTCTGATTACCCTGACTACACTGAGGGGGGCCCTCTCCACAGACACATTATTCGGCGCCAAGAAAGGGGCCCAAGCGAGGGCACCCACAGGGTAAAGCTGGGTACAAGGGGGCCCCTCTAGGGGTCCCTGCTGCTCTTGTCAGCGGACAAAGAAACAAACTACGAGCTGGACAACGGAGGGACCGCTAACAAGCGGCCCCCTAAAAGACAGGGGGCCCTGAATTGCGTAAAGGGCCCCCCCCCCTCAAACAAGCAGATAGCAAACCAAGAGAAGGCAGGGGTCTCCGTGGCCTGCATAACGAAAACGCTGCTTTCAGGGATTTGGAACACTCAAGGGGTCCCAAGGGACTAAGAACAACCATAGAGGCCCCAGTTCGAAGGGCCCCTGCAGGGCCCCCGGGATCTTCTGCCGCACACTGCATCTCATATACCAAATCTAAATGCCCCATATTTCGCGTTTTAGGCAGCTCACGAAGAGGCTGTGTGTGTGAGAGAGGAGGGTCTCTCAAGATATACAAGGGGGGCCTCCTTGAAGCAAATCTGGGACCATGTAAGCTGCGGCTCCCTCTGCTGCTGCTGGGAATGACTCTACACCAGGGGATTTAACGAACTGCATCAGTCTTGCTCTCACAGGGTCATGACAAGGGGGCCATGAGGTTGATATCCCCCCAAGGTGGGCCACTTGGGGGGGACCCTGGGCGCCTCCCTCAGAACGAGATGCTGTCGGTAGTGCATTTATGACAACATTTGTCGCTGGAGACCGTTCCTCTGCTGCTGCTGCTGCTCGGATCAGCAACTGCGGCGGCTGCTGCTGCTGTTGCAGATACCCAGCAGCCACAACCCATCCTGGAGGGTCCCCCCTTAGCTGTGCAGCACCAAACACCCCTAGTGGAGCAGCTGGAGCCCCCCTCTGACCCCTTTGCCTTCGAACGCCTCGCTGGAACAGCCGCTGCTGCTGCTGCAGCTGCTGCCGTTGCTGCTGCTGCTGTTGGTGTTGCCGTTGTTGGGGCTGGCGCTGCCGTTGTTGCTGCTGGCGCTGCCGTTGCTGTTCCTGCTGTTTACGCAGCAGCAACTCCAAATAACATTTCAGGATAACATTGAACTCGCCTGGACGGCCCCTGTGCCCCTCGGGGGCCCCTGAGAAGGGCCGCATAGCAGCTCCCTCTAAATCCGAATTGACAACCTGGAGATGGCGGCATGCTTCCGTTGCCGCTGCTGGAGCAAGACAAGCCCCTTGTGCTGCGTCCTGCAAAGGAAGTTGCTGCAGTAGCTGCTGCTCATGGACACCGCTGCTCCCGCTGCTGGAGGGATCCAGGGACTCCGCCCCCCACACAGAATAAAGCTGTGCCGGCGGGGCCCGCTGAGGGAGACGCTGAATGCCTGAACAGATAGCCTGATGCTGCACCCGAAGAATCGAAGCAGATTCAAAGGCTGCTTCTGTTTCTGGATGCGTGGTGAGGGACCACAGGGGGTCTTTCATTTCTTGAAATGATATGGAGGCTGCGGGGACCTCTATGTGGTTTAGGCTGCGCTGGGCACTGACGGGGGCCCCGTTCTGCTGCCACCCCTGCTGATGCGGTTGCTGCAGCTGCTGTAGCGCCTGATGCTCCTGCTGCAGTGTACGCTGCTGTTGTTGCCGCGCGAAATGCTGCTGCAGCTGTGGGCGGCGTTGTTGCTGCTCCTGCTGGGGTGGCAGGTACTGCTTCTGCTGCCCTGTTTGGTGCTCCAGCATTTGCAACTGCATAGATTGTTGTTGTACTGGGCGCTGCTGCTGCTGCCGCTGCTGCTTCTGCTGCTGTTGGGCCGGTAGCATCCCTTGCATTGCGAAGGCCCAAGGGTCCCCTGACGAGCGCAGAGACGGCAGCTGGGGGGGCCCTCGGTATCCTTTGCTGCCTTCAGAAGCATTCAGGGGGGCCCTTGCAACAGAAGAGGCTGTGGAGGCGGCGGAAAGTAGTGAATCATGCCGTGTAGCTCTGTATGCTGCTGCAGTTCTCTGCCGCTGCTGCGGCAGCTGGCGGGGGGGAGGAGGCCGATCAACCAATGCAAGGCTGCAGAGGGCATCCATGAAATTCAGTGAAGGGACGGCAGAATCATCTGAAGGGCGTTGGGGTACTCCACGCCAGGACACGTCTTGCGGTGACAGCAGAGAAGCACTCAGCGAAGCCCCCACGGGAACCCCTGTGAGGGCCCCTAGAGGGACGTCTAACTGGGCCTCTAGAGAAGCGTCTAACGGGGCCTCTAGAGGAGCATCTAAAGGGTCCTTAAGAGATGCACCTAAGGGAACCTCTAGAGAGGCCTCTTGGTGGGCCTCTAGAGGGCCCTCTAAGCACGCCACTAAAGGACTCTTTTGCGGATTTTCAACCGATGAGCCTAAAGGGACCCCAAGGGGGCCCCAGTTTGCCTGCAGTGCATGTCCTGGGCGAGTTGAGATGAAGGACAACGGCGGCCCCTCCCCCAATCCTATTTGGCTAGCTAGAGATGCGTTCTTGGCATCTTCGGGACCAAAAAAAAGCGTTTCGTCGTGACGGGACCCCTCGTCAAGGGCGCTGCCCTCGTCCTCAGAAAGCCGCGAGAGGCCCTCTTTGCTGAGACGCTTCAAGCATTGTATGTCTCCGTCAAGCTCAGGGGCTCTCTCCTGAGCAGTGGGGTGTACTCGGGGAGGCTGCCCCTGCAATCTCGGAGGGAAAGGGGAACCCTCGTCCTGAGGTCCCTCTAACTTGGGCAGCAGCGGAGGGCCCCCCCCACCGCCATCGAAATCGTCACTTTCAGGTGTTTGCGAAGGCCCATGAGATCCCACATCAGGAGGGGGCTCCTTTAGGGGCCCCCCAGAGGCATGTTGATGCAACTGGGGAGACATCGGAAGAGCAATGGTAGTCCCCACTTGATCTAGGCTCGACTGTTCGGACAGCTGCAGCAGCAGCAGGAGGGAAGGCGACAGAAAAATAAAAGTACCGCCAAGCCCTAAACCCTAAACTATACACCCTAAACCCTAACAACACACAGGAAAGCGGGCCCCCACAACGAAAGGGACACGCGCTCGGGCTGGGTTCGCGAGAGGAACGCAGGATGCATCGTGGCGGTGTGCATCTAAACCCTAAACACTGAACCCTAAACCATATCGAAAACAACAAGCAGATAAAAGCCCTTCAGTCACTTCAAGAAAACACCCACAGCCGGCGTATGCATCCGCTTAAGAGGGGCCCCTCCAGCTCGCCGGGGTGACGCTGCAGCCACTACTGCGGCGGCTGCTGTTGTTCTGATGCTGAAACTGCAGCTGATCCAAATGTCTGTTTTTGCTGCACAAGCCTCTTGAACTGAAGGAATTTACGAGCAGTTAGAAAGGGTTAGAGAGGAAATTGAGGCATGTGATACAGAGACGTGCTGGGGACACGCCAGCGAGCCAGCTACACACTGTGCCCATGTCTTATCACTAGTGACAATGCTACCGTTGTTTACTGTCTCGAATATAACTAACAGCAGTAGTACTAGTATTGTTTACTGTATCTAATAATACTGCAACTATTTGGAGTTTTCTCACTGTCTGCAATTTAACACGGGTGACACTATGAAGGCTGTTAAACACACATGGTGGTTGCTTACTGTATCCACTGACGGTACTGGCAATACTGCGGTTGTTCACTGTCTCTAAGAACACTTGCCACGATATATGGGCTGTCAACTGTCTCCACTAGGGCTAATCATAACGGGAACGTCGCCGTAGACTGCCACAGAGTCAAATACTTTGTAAGAGCTCGCAACAGGCAGATGTCCCGTTCCCCACCTTAACATATTGCGCCTTGGAACCAGTGCCCGAAGCGCCGTGGGCTGTGCGAGAGGAGGTTCAGTAATGAGAGCCCTCGAGCATACATAAGGACTACTGTGTGCTGTAGTATAACAAATTACGAGCTCGGCGAAGAACAGCTGACCTCACTCCCAAATCCAGGCGTCCTGGGCGCAGCAGCACCACAACCTGAAGGTTAGAAGGTGGATGCAGGATGCAGTTTATCAAGAGTTACGACGCACTGCAACCCATGCCTTAAGATAGCTCCACATACAAGCACAACCAGGTAGTTCCACATACAAGCACACCAGGTAGCTTTTGCAGCACTCCCTAACAACGCCGAGAATTGCTGACTGCTTATGCTCTGCATGCATGCTCCCCACTTGCGCGCATGCCTCCTACTAAAAGCCGAGTAAATGTTCATTTGCCACCTGTGGACGGACAATGCTGCATCTGCCGCCGCTGACGCAAGCACAAAACCCGTATGTGCCCGTTGCACCCGCAAGATGTAAGATGGCTGCACTGCGATGTGATACCCAATATATCCTTAATGGACAAGTGGAAGGAGAAGCGACGATAATATCGAGAGGAAAACGATATCCTCGAGGAAATGAGACGAAACGAAGCAAGCGACTAGCCAGAAAGAGCCACTGGGAAGTAAGCACACACAAATCTGTCGACAACGTCCAAAAAACGGGGAGAGTTCTCACGAACGTTGGGTGCCTGCGCCTGCTGCCTCTAAGCAAACGAACTCTGGGAACCTGAGACGGTCAGTCATTAGACAACTACACGGCCGTGTGTTCTCCTCTGTCAATTGAATAACGGCAAGAGACTGCGGCACTTTCACACCAAGCAAATGCAACTAGACCAAGACTGCGGCACTTTCACACCAAGCAAATGCAACTAGACCAAAAATATCAACCCATTTCAAAGGAAAACAATTGTATTCATAGATGGCTCAAGCAGGTTTCCTCTCCACATCCGTCATCGGAGGAAGTACGTGCAGGAAAAAAATCACAACACAGCACACACACACGCATGTATGTGTCTATATTTTGACTTATATTTAGATGTAAATGCGTATGTATGCATATATACAAGTATGTGTATATAAGTGAGCTGTACTGAAACGCATATGCGCGCATGCGAATAGTAAAGGCTTGCGTCCATCTCCAAACGTCCGCCAGTGAAAAAGTATACAGATACACATGAACATGTATGTATACGCATATAAATGTTCGTATAAATGTATGCAGGGACGTATGCAAGTGAATGCCTGCCTGCCAGCAAGCGTTCGTTTTTAGGCGGTTTGGGGTCCCTACAGGTCTTGCGAAAATTTGCCTACTGCTGCGATGGGTCCAATGTACCCCCGGTTGCTTCTAACGAAGGCAAGTAGAAGAGAGCTGCATGCACAAAACCTTGAGACACTGTCTCCTTGTTCAAGGTACCAGATACCTCAAACGCATGCTTTTAAGGTTGCTCTTGTGATGGTGTGCCCTTTCACCTGCGCCGCCACACAGTAGTCGAACAGCTAGAGAAACCGCCGGCAAGAAGAGGCAAAATAAATATTTTGCCACTGATTGCTATGTAGTTGTTCTGGAGATTCCTCCTGACCCCAAGCCAAGGCCAGAGATACATCACAGATAGCTGCTTGACACCTCACTCAACGGTAACCGTTGATCCCCTAGACCCCTGCACATTCCAGGCATTCCATGCAACGGCAGCAGGGCTTCAGCCTTTGTTGTTGCTGTCTCCTTCTTAGGGCTACCTGAAAACACAGGGGGTACCTCCAGCTCCCTTTGTGGCCTCCTGCCAATTAACGTTGCAGCTTCTTGTATCCCAAGCCCCCACAATGCACCGCTAGAGACGGCTTTTCAATAGTTGATTCGCCAATCCCCACTGCATATGTGCAGGCAGTCAATGCAACTATGCCTGTTTTGTAGTGTGTTCGTTTTAGGGCACCAGCTGGGAGCGCAGGAACGCTTCGTCGTCTTCTCTCCACGGGTCCCACTGAGGGCCCCTGAATCTGATGGGTGTCAAGGGAGACAGAAAAAGGAGTCTCTTGAGGACAAGAACTTCTTTGTCCTCCGGTCTTTTTCCAGTTTTGTAGACTGCCAGGGCCTCTAGGAGGCGGTTTGCGAGGACAGTGCTAAAGATGGCGCGCCTGCGAGGGCGGTTGCCGGAGCATTGAAAGGAATAGTCGGTTCTAAACATGGAAGCGAATCGTCTCCACCAGAGGTGGAGTTGCATTGCGTCTCCCAAGACCTGCACAGCGCAAATAATGCTGTCAAACACCAGGAAGCGCATGCCCAGAGCAGGTGCTGCAGCAACAACTTTCAAGTGCCTTGAGGAGAAGCGCGCCTTGCGGAAGATCCCGTTCGCCATGATCTCCACACAATACATCAGCGTGTCTGCTTCCTCTTGATTCAAAGACGCCCTCTTCAGAAGCTCACGAACAACTAACAACTGTGCGTGTGCTGAGAACCCCCGCCGCATCTGCCCAAACACCACTGCGGGGTTTAGCTTGCGGGGGACAACATTGGGTTCTAATGCAGGTAGGTGCAAGTAAGGGTGTTGCTGCACGTCTAGCCCACTGCTGCGAGTCTTCACATCTTCCACGATGCTCATGCTGCTGCTCATGATACTCGTGATCGTGCTGCCTCTCTGTGCCTTGCTGCTTCCCGAAAACCTGCTGTTACTTCTGCTGCTGCTGCTCACCGCTGCCTCGCACGCCTCCTCGTCTGTCTCCACCTCCTCACTGTCGTCAGGCACCAAGCTGCTGGGGCCTTCTCTGCTGCTGCTGCTGCTGCTCGAAGCCAGCGGGTGCTCAGTAGATGTCCTTGCTTGCCCCGAACCTTCCTGTGCTCCAAGCTCCTCCTCGCTGTCTTTCCCCTCAAAGCTCCCACTCGTCTCAATCCAGTCATCAGGTCTCAACGAAAAAGCGGCTGGCAGTGTTTGCTCCACAACGCTAGGTGGAGCTGCCCCTGCACCTCCAGGGTGGACAGACAATTCCACCTCCAACCCTCTCAGCTGCTGCAACGAAAGCGAAGATGCAGGCAGCCAAGCGTGAGCAGAAGAACCAGGAGCCTCGAACCCCTGTTGTGCAGACGTCTGCTTCAATGCAAGGGGAACAACCTCTGGCTTGCTTGGGCGTCCACTCATCTCTAATTCAAAACGCGAATGTCCGTCCCCTGCAGTGGACCTCGGCGCGACCACCTCAGGGTG
The DNA here is from genome assembly GCF_000499605.1 of Eimeria maxima. Lineage (NCBI taxonomy): Eukaryota > Apicomplexa > Conoidasida > Eucoccidiorida > Eimeriidae > Eimeria > Eimeria maxima. Next base: position 2,449 of record NW_013566894.1, on the reverse strand, counting down.
TACAGGCAATTTTAAAAACACATCGTCAATTGAACCCTGATTCGCGTATAAAGGCCTGTGAAGCGCAGAATGTGTTGACACATCCAAACTAGGCTGACCCTGCTGCAGCTGCTCTGGCCCGAGGTAAGGCTGCTGCTGCGGCCTCAGGTGCAGATTTCCCTGCACTGAAGGCAGCAGCTGCTCCTGCGGCATGCGAGCTTCTCCTAAGTGGAACACATGCTGCAGCCCGTTGTGCTGCTGCTCCGTACCACTTGGGGGCTGCTCTACAAAGGGGGTCTCCACACGCACTCCCACATGCAGCCCCCCCTGCTCCCCAAAGGGACGGTGCTGCTGATCCCCCAGCTCCAGTTGCTGCTGCATTCCTAGCAGCAGCAGCAGCTGCTGCGCCTCCAGCTGCGGCACATGTGGCGCCCCCATGTGCGGTTGTTGCGCTCCTAGATGCACCTGCTTCTGCTTGTCAAAAGGTGTCTGCTGCTGCATCCCCATGTGCAGCTGCTGTGCCCCCAGTTGCCGTTCCTGGTGTGCGCGTACTGGCAACCGCGCCTCCATGGCTGCCAGTTGCATCTGCTGCGGTCCCCCCCGTTCCAGTTGCTGCTGTTGCTCCGTTTGCAGCTTGTCACAATCCCTCAGTTTCACCTGTTTCTGAGCCCGCAGGTGCAGGTCCTCCTGCTGCCCTGGGTGCAGCAGCTGCGGTAGCCTTGTCTGCGCACCCACCTCTAGTTGCTGCGTTACAGGGAACTGCTGGCCGTGGCTCCGCTCCAGCATACAAGGAAGCTTCTGGTGCTGCTGCATGCCCTCATATGTTTGCATTGAGGTCGAAGGCCCAGCGACGCATGGCGAAAAGGGCACCGCTCCCTGGTCGCCCTGCAACTTCCGTTCAAAAGCTTCGGCCTCTGCGTGCAGCATCCATGCAAGGGCTGCAATTTGCTCTTCAGGGTCTTCTGCAGCGTCTTGATGTTGCTGCAGATGCTGTGTTGGAATACCCATCTCTGCCTGGAGAGCCATGCATTCTTCTAAGAGCCGCGACCGAACATGGTTTGTCCTTCCGTTGTTCTGGGGTCCGTTGTCATCTTGGTCGCCTGCCAGGCGGCGAGGTCCCCCAACACCTACCTGTTCCCTGAGCGCTGGAGGCCTGCATGCAGCGAAGAGTAGCACGAGTGCGAGCAGCGGCAGCGCAGACGCAAAGGAGACGAGATGAGATCGCCGTCGGGGGGGCCTTCGGAGACTCCCGAAGGCCGACCTTGTTTGGGACGAAAATTCCGAAAGGGCAGCAGTAGAAAGCTGTTTCCTCTCCGCTGAAGGGGTCTGGGGGTCGTGGTCAAGCAGCTGCTCCCCCGTCTCCAGCGCATCGGCAGCAGCATCTGCAGCAGCATCTGCAGCAGCACCTGGCGGCATTCGCTCGTCTGTGCCCTCCAGCGGGCAGAAACGAAGAAGAAAGCAAATAAAATAAGAGGCAATATTCAAGTAAAAAGCCTATAATCAACGACAAAGAAGACAAGAGAGCCGCAGCCATTACACGCAGGCGTATCACTGGCGATTTACACTGCTTCTCCAATGGTACTTTTGGAGGTGCCAGAAGACCCAGATGCGAGGGCCCTGTGGGACCTGTGAAAGAGCTTTTCTTGCCCATTTCTGAATTCTCCCTCGTTTAAATTAGTATTTAGTTCATATTTCATGCAAAGCAAAATGAAATTTGCAAGCCAAGTACATCAAGGTGTCGGCGCCAATACATCCCAAGACAGGGAGGACAACAAGGGATCTGAGGAGCTGTAGAGTAGTTGTTGCCTCTTGCAGTTTTCTCAGTTTTATTCACTTAGTGCAGTTAAAATAATACATCAGTTCCTTTTGTGTAGCAATAGAAGCGTCCACGTTAGTGGGATCAGCAGGCTGTCGGTCTTTTAGAAATCGAGTCTGCCCTTGGTGGTCTGCTATCCATTTCTTGGCTGCATCTCCAGAGGGTCGTTTCAACTTGTTTATATATGTTTCGTCATATTAATATAGTGGTTCTGTTTGTTTGCTACCCTTGCCCTTCAAGTCTCCTTTTGTTTTTGCCCTGTTACCCTCGGGCTCTCCCTTCGTCTCCTCAAAGTGTCTTCGCAACACACTCACCCTATACATATCTGTCTGTGCATAGTTGCTTCAGTTTGTGCCTCTCTGTGCACTCCTTACCGAATTTATATAGTGTTTTCCTTAATTGAAGAGGCACTCTCCACAGGATCGCTGCTGGCTGTATCTGCATGCTCTTTGTGTCCACAGGCTTTGGGACTTCAGACAGTCTGAGCACATCTGTCACCCAATCTTGTTGGAACGAAAACAGCACAAAGTATTGTGTTACTGCACAGACTGCATGCAAAGTTGCTGCAGCTGTTCTCCCATTCACGATCCTCCGTTATCAAGGGGGGTGCATGTTGCTGAGGGGGAAGAAGGATTTCCTATTCAATATATATTA
>NW_013566893.1:0-13573 GCF_000499605.1 Eimeria maxima | reverse complement strand
TATATATATATATATATGCAAGACTCTACGCAGGTTTTCTTGTGTTTCCTCAAGCGCATAAAACGTGCATGTGTTAACTTTCGAACAACGGTAAGAGGGCGCTGTGTACTGTATACATAGTAAACACCTTGAATATAGAGAATATATATATTACATACAGTACCATTATTTATAAACGCACCTAAGGAAATATACACAAATGATGGGCTGGTAGGGCAGCAGCGCATACATGCATATACATAGTTGCATAGTTGCAAATACATGCATTTCATATAGATATATGCCGTCACTCAACCACATGCATGTGGGGCAACACCCAGAAAGCGAACTGCATGCGCCGTCTGCGGTGTACGTACACCTCAGCAATCTTGTTGTTGTTGCCTTGACGGGTGGTGTCTTCGGTCGTTTGTTTACATTTGTGTCCTTGTTTTTGCTGCTCTTCTCTTCTTGTCATACATGTGTCCAGCCCTCCTCCAGTGTATACAAGTATTGGTCTATTAAATATAATACCCGTTAAAGACAGCATTATCTCCTCTGCATGCATCTGCATGCCTGCATATCCTCACGTTGCATGCATGCTTGCACGACGCATGCAGCAAGAAGGCCGCCGATATAATACATATTATACACAAGATATATTATTCAATATATATAATATATATAATATTATTAAATATATTAAATATATAATATATATAAAATATAATATATAGAGTATATAGTATATATTATATAAAGCGCTTCCTCCTAGAAGCTGTCCATATACTTGTGACGAATACCGCTGAAGTGCCACAGCCCGTGCATCTTTTTGCCTTTTAAATTCATCATGCATGCATGAATGCATGCATACATGCATCCATTTAAATGCATGCGTGCACCCATACATACATACATGCATCCATCCATCCACTTGAATGCATGCATGGATGCATGCAGTTAAAACAAACCCGCAAGCAGCCCTACACAATCCATCACCGCCAGGTTTAAACGCAAACCAAACACAACTATTAGAGGTATTTTTCCTTCTTTTTATCCCTTAGTTTATTAAATATTTACGTTCATTTCTATCCATTTATAACTTCTTCTTCTAAGTATGCCGTCTTTCTGCTGCCCTGCCAAGAACGCACTGCATTTCTGGTGCTGTTGATGCTGCTGCTGCTACTGCTGCTGCATCGCGGGTCCAGGGCATCATTGACAGCCTTCTTATTGCTACTTACAACCCTCATGCTAAAATATTACAACCGCCTGTCGCTCTCGTCTGTGGGGCCTTCTGTTGTTGCTGAGGAATCGGATACTGTTGCTGCTGTTGCTGCTGCATCTGTTGTTGCATCTGCTGCTGCATCTGCGATCGGTGTTGCAGACTCATCATCAGAAGTGAGTTGTTGCTGCTGCATAATATCGTTGGCTACTTCTGCTACCGGTGCTTCTGCTGCTGCAGGAGCAGCAGCAGCAGCAGAAGCAGGTGGTTTCCTGTTAAGGGCTCGCAGTCTATGTGTATTCTTCTTGCGTGGTTTTCCCTCGCTCTGCTTGGGCTTCTCTGCTGTTTGCTGCTGCTCTGTTTGGGGCCCCAGTTGTTCGCTTTTATCTTTAAGGCTAAGGAAAGCAGCCGCAGGGGCCTCTCCTAGTTCAACACGATCTTCTGCCTCTGCATATTCCCTCTGGAAGGAAAGAGAAGTTGCTGCTAAACAACCTTGTGCTAGTGCATGCAAAGCCCCAATATGCACCTGTACACGAGCTAACAATCTTCTACCAAAGCCCCGTGCTGCTGCATGTGGGACAGAAGGAACAGCAAACCCTAAGTTTTGTGCTAAGGTCCTCAGGGCCCCCCCTGTCTCTGCATCATGTATAGTAAGAGCAGGGGGTGTTGGATATGAAGAAGGATACGCGGAGGAGGCGGAGTTTGCTGCTGCTGCTGCTGTTGATGCTGCTGTTGCAGATGCCGCAGCCGCGTTTGCTGCTGCTGTTGCAGCAGCAGCAGCAGCAGCAGCACCAGCAGGAGGCAAAGAGGGTTTAAATGCTGCAGGAGAAATACTTGTCTCATGAGGGGCAACGAAGGAAAGAAAACGCCATAAATGCCTGCATGCATCTAGCTGTAAAGCAAACAACTGCAGCAAACGAGGCAGCACATGACGTGCAAAGAAAGAAAGACCCCTCTTATTTTTTTTGAATCGGTCTTTAAAGACAAGATAACGAGACACCGTTGCTAAGTATCCTGTTACTAATGCTGCTGCCTCCGTACTTAAAGAATCTAATGCCCCTAATATAGATACAGGCAATATGTTATTTGCTGCTGCAGCACGGAAGGCACGAAGATGCTCCTTCATTGCACCATGAAGACGCAATAGATCCGCTGGAGCAGCACGAATGTTACGGTCAGGCTTCTGCTCCATGTAGTCCTGCAGCATCCTGCAGCAGCAACAGCAGAAGCAACAACAGCAGATATAGCCGTATACATATGATGATGCGTGCTGCTGCATACACTTCAGGTGTATATCAACTGTTGCTACGATGACTGTGCTGATTGCACCAGTAGCTGCAGCGAGAGCACCATTCTTATGCAATAAGGGCAGGAACAACAACAGAGCCATCACCAGAAGCAGCATCGTTCGAATGCAATGAACCCGGAAGCAGCAACAGCAGCAGTAGCAACAGCAGAAGCAGCAACTCCTACTTCTTAGTAGTGGGGTATTCATTGACGATCTTGAGTGCTCGATTATCTGCTTCTTCATCATCACAAGCCTCTCTCTCAGCAGCAAAACGAGCAATAGGCAGCTGAGCAGCAAGCAGCAATCTTGCTGCACTTCTTACACCTTGTGCATCATCACCAGGGAGGCCTAACATATCTCTTGCTACTCCTATTTGCTCATGAAGAGGTACCCACATACTCTCTCTTGCTTCATCAGATGCTAAGGAAGTAGACAGGGCACCAGCAGCACGACGGCCCATTTCATAGAGGGCCCCAAGGGCCCCTCCAGGGCCCCCACCCCCACCACCAGAATCACCTACACCCTCTACACCATCGCCGCTGCCACCAGATAATAACTGTGATACAAAAGGACCCACAGAGGAGAATATCTGAGATAACTGATCTGAAAGACCCGAGCCACCTGAGGGAAAGCCTGAGGAAGCACCATAGGAAGGATCCGCTACCTCGGAAGCCAATGCACACAGCACTACGCCGCCACCATTGCTGCTGCTGCTACTGCTGCTTGTGGTGGGGGTTGTGATAGGGATAGGGCTGGGGATACTGCCGCCCAAAAGGAGCAGCACAGCAGCTGCTGCTGCCGCTCCCGCTGCCGCTCCCCGCCTAGGGAGGCAGGCTGCGTCTCTCCCCATGACCTGGGTGGTCAGCTGCTCCAGGTGAAGCGGTAAAATAATAAATAAAGGAAATAAAAAGGAAAAAGACCGAATTTGACTGCCTTCGAGTGCAGAGCAGCAGAGAAACCGATGATGCAGCAAGAAAGGTAGGAAGGAGGGGAAGTACGACTGGACGGAGGCCAAAAGGGAGCAGAAAGCACGCAAAAAGAAGTACTTATTCAAAAGAATAACAGCGATACAGCGAGAAGGAAGGAAAAGATAACGAACAGTCAGAAGGTGCACAGAGCGCTCGGCGGCCGCAGGAAGACGGAGAGGAGCTGCTCCTGCTGCTGCTGCGCCTTGGGGCAGCAGCAAAAGAGAGGAAGCAGCTAGGGAAACACACGAAGATTAAAGAATATAAAAAGAGCTAAACAGTCTAAACAAACCCAAACACACAAACGCGAACCCAGCCAAGTCTAAGCCACGAAAGGCTCGGCGGCCGCCCCAGCCACTCAAGCAGCCGCAGCAGCGGAAGCAACAACAGCAGCAACAGAATCAACTCGGATTTCCCCACTCACTCCACATCTTCTGCTTCTGTATCCATTTAAGTTACACAATACAAAACAAATGAACAGAAACATCAACGAAGGGCCGATAGACTGCTCAACAGCAGGCGTCGCTAGAGGGGAACAATAGAGCAGCCCCAGCAACTCCTCTCGTTCAATTCCGCCCTCACATGTATGTACAAGTTAAGACCAAATAGATCGCTTGCAAAGGATATCCTTTAAAGCACACCACAATGCAACCTTCCTAGCCGCCAACCATGAGCTCCGCATACTTTCCACCCTGTAGCAAGCTCTCTCTGCACTGGAGCTTCTGCGTAGGGGTGGTGGGAGTCCTGCCTCTTGTAGGAGGACTCTTGTGCGCTGCATTTGATCCAAAATACTAAAGTTCAGAGCCCCTTAAAATCAACTAAAACCTCCCCATTTCGGCCAACGGTTGCCGTGAGCTCAGCGGTCATCTCTCCTGGAGGTGAGGGATCAAAGATGGCCTGGTGAGGTTCAACGCACTTTCTTTCTCTAGTGACTCCAGCCGGTGCTACGGAAGTGTACAACATGCAAGTAGACGCCAGCATCATTGGCTGTACTTGCAGCACTGTGGACAGCTGTCGAGAGCTCGCACGTACTGTTTGTCTACCAGGGCCAAGTAGGGGGCCGGGCCCACTTTAGAAGGACTTGCACATACTAACCTAGATTCTACTTGCAATCAAGCGGCCTTATGGGGGCAAGTATTGGTGCAGCAGCTGGTTACACCGTTAGTCCATGCAGCAGAGGGGGCCTAACTGTGCATACGTGTGGGGTTGCCCTGCAGCACCAAGGTGTTTTGCAACCGATCTCAAGTGGAACCTGAATAGTAGTCCCTTATCCTATTCAAGATCCGCCACAAGCTGCGGTTAGGACGGCAAAATTATGATAAGGGATCCTCAAGAGCAGATAAAAACCGCCTCCTCAGTCCCTTATGTCCTGGGGACAGCGCTCCACAGGCCTGGAACTGTGTAAGAGCAGGCAGCCTGCAATGAGCTGCAGGGCAGCCAGCTACAACTCCTGCTGCACGATAACAGCACTTGTAAGCACAATCAGACGCTCTTAGCTGTATGCAGTGAAAGTGTAGACAACTTCGGAATACTTCAGCTTTCTTCCCGGTTGTCTACTTAGACCGTGCAGGGCTTCACGTGGGCAGGAAAACCATCTAGGATATTCCACCGGTGACACATTACTGAGCTAATAAGTGATCAAACCTATCCAGGGCTTCGTAGCATCCTTTCAAAGTGGTTTTATTGAACTTGCCGCCGATGCAGGCTCGCGTGCAGGTGAGCCACGCTTCGTCTATTTTCTTCTCCGTATCTTGCTAATGCCCAAACGCCCTATTTGAGTTAACCTTTGCATTTTTCTTCTATTTTGCCAATGTACCGCGGGGCACCTCTGCGACGGAACAAGGGTTGCGGCCTCGCCGGGAATACGCCGATTCAGCAACTGGGTGCGCAGCACAGCAGTTCCGTCGTAAGTTCCTTGCTATACAACACATCTGAGAACACCTACTTCAAGCGGTGTACCCACTTCTCTTATTCTACAACAGAACTGGGCACATCGCTTGTAAGTAGCGCACCCACTGCTGGTGTTCCTTGGGTGTCAGCTGGAACAGGTATGCCAAAATTGCCGCATTTCTAAGAGCATTTAACTGCGTGCATGCCTACATCTGTAGTTTCCAACAGCTCCTCAGCCTTTTGCTTGATCGTCTGCGCTGTGTGTGGTGCACTGGTACAAAGTAGAACTCGGGTGAGATGGTAATGCGCCCCTGCCTGAGTTGAGCGTGCACTTCACATGCATAGCTTTATCAGCTATCGAAACCCTTTTCCGTGGGGGGACACGTAGTCGGTTAGACCACGTAAACGAAAGCAGAGGTAGACTGCTCCGCCTCGCCGTTGCTCCAGATATTCGCTGCACAAACTAGCAGCGTTTGAGCCCACAAGTGATTTGAAGTGGATCTGCATGCGTGGAGTTAACGTTCTTTGTCCTCACTGCCCCGCAATCCGCGGGAATCACAGAGTTCGCTGATTGCCTTGCTGGAGATGTCTCAGGTTCGCAACCTCGTGTCGCTCTGATTACTTCGTTTCCCCGTGCACTCTCTAGCTCGAATGACATGGTAATGTCCGAAGAAAAAGGTGCAAATGCTCGGTAAAGCTGACCGTCTTTCTGAGAGCCGGATCAGCTAGCTATCATACGTAATCACTTCGGTTCTTTTCCGGATAGGAGCCGGCATTTACAGCCTGTAGTGAACGTCTCTGTACGTTGCCAGCCCTATACATATCTGCTCATGAGCACTACTGCTATGTATAAGCCCCACTAACGAATTACCCTCAAAATGTATTCGAAACTGTAACACTTCCATCTATATCCTAAGTCCTATTCCCCCTAAAACTGGACAGGCAGCAGCAGCAACTACGGGTTCAACAACAGTACAGCAGCAGCAACAACGCGGCCCCACCAGCGATGCATCAAGTGCAGGAGACAGATCCGCAGTCCAGACGGTAAGCGAGAACGTGCAGCAGCCAAAAAACTACAGAATGCTGCAGAAACTGCAACTTCAGCAGCAGCTGCTGCTGCTCCGTGTTCAACACGAGTGTCAGAGCAACCGGAGTGCATAGAAGAGGTACACACGGAGAAATCAAAAACAAAACAGAAAGAAATACAGCAACAATGACTATAACACGTCAGAGGTAGTGGAGCCCCCCTTCGCACCCTCCTGTTGCTGCTGCTGTGGTTGGGGCGGGTCGACCGCGCTGGCAGTGGTTTCTGCGCATGGCCCTGTGTGGGTTCGCTGCAACTCCTTGAGGTGTTGAGACACCGCATGGTGCACCTTGCGCCGCCGCCGCCTCTTGAGCGCCTCCATCCACCTACAACAGCAGGAACAACACAGGAAGCATAAGGAAGCGCCCTAAGCCCTAGAATCTCGAAGCCCTAACCCCTAAGCCCTAGCTCGCCCCTTAAACCCAATAAAGAGAGAAACCGTCGCAAGACAGATAGACACTGTGAAGAACGGAAGCAGCACAAGAGACAAATTGAGAAAGAAGAAGAGAAGGAAGAAGAGGCACAACAAGGAAGAGAAGGGGGAAACAATAAGCAGGCCTTCAGGTTCCCAATGAGACAAAAGAAGAAAAGGAGAAAGTATGGAGGAAAGGAGCTTAGAACGAGCTTGTACAGAGAGCAAGAAGTAAAGAGACAACACAACAGCAAAGATACGACAGAGAAGGAAGGGAGAAATACAACACTGTTAGCACTGTTTAGCAACAAGTAAACTGAATTTAAAATTAAACAATGCTTAGAATAATAACATACAGCTGCCGCTGCTCTGTCTGTACACTGAAGAGGACACAATCGCCGAGGCCCTCCAGCTGCACCCATGAGCAGTCCCCATCATCGTAGGCTATAAGATAACGGTCAGCCCAGTGCAAGCTCCTGCTGTTGCTGCTGCTGCTGCAGAAGACAATGAGCCCTCCATACCAAACAGCCATGTACGGTGAGTACAGGGCGACACGGCGCCCGATTGCTGCGACGCCCTGCACCAAGCGACAGCAGCAGCAACGGCAGCAGCAGCGGATGGCAAACAGAGAAAAGGAGACCGTGAGGAGACACAACAAAGAGGAGCAAACGACATAAACAGCAACATAGGCACTAAAACTCCAATAACCAAAGCAATCCAATGACCTGAACAAACAGTGCTCTCTGTTACTGCAGCCTGCTGCTGCTGCCTGCTGCAGGTATGTGCCTGCTGCAGGTATCCCTTGCTGCTACGAGCTCTTCTCAAGATATCACCCCAGCTCTCTGTCTCCTCTTGCTCCTATTTCTGTCTGTCTACTCTTCTGTCTCCTTACTCTTCTTATGCTGCCTCTCCATTCAGGCGGCAGTGAGGCCTTCTCAGCAACCGCAGCACCAGACCATTTGTTGTTGCTCGGGTGTAGCAGCCGCTGCAGCACCGACGCTCCGGCAGCGCATGCACCGGAATGTGCGGCCCGAGCTGCTGCTGCTGCTTCTGCTGCTATTGCAGCCTCGCGGAGAGCGGCAACGATAAAGCCCGTCCACAACTGCAGCTGCTGGGTCGCCAGGTCTAGTGCAGCAGCAGCAGCTGTTGCTGTTGCTGCTGCTGAAGATGACGTATCTGCTGGATGCACCAGCTGTGGTGTCTGTGCTGCAGCTGAAGTATTAGCGGGGTCGACGCCCCCACAACCATTGCTGATACTGTTTGCGTTGCTGCTGTTGTTGCTGTTGCTGCTTTTGCTGACTGCCGCGACGAAAGAGCACCAGCAGGTGTACCTGCAGCTTGCAGCAGCATCAACCAGCGCCTCCAGCAGCACTTCATTGGTCGGGTCCCTCAAAAGAGGAGACAGCAGAGGATGAAGATGAGACAGCTCCAAGACGTAGCTGCTGTCATTGCCTAGTGGCAATACTGCTGCTGTTGTTGTTGCTGCTGTTGCTGACGATCGAGGTGCTGCCGCCGCCGCCCTCGCCCGAAATGACGATGCTGCGTCCCTCTGTACAGGTGGCTGTGGCGTACCAGAACCGTCCCCATGCAGAGATTCCTGCTTTTCTTGCTGCTGCTGCTGCACCAAGAAGAGCCGCAGTTGCTGCAGAGCCTTCAGGGCTGCTGCACCAACGAGATACCTCCTGACGGCTTCAGGACAGGCACAAACAGGGTCCTGATCTGCTGCTGCCGCGTCTGCTGCAGCAGAAGCTGCTGCTGCTGTCGATATCGGGCTGTCAGATACCTGCTTCCAGCAGCTGCAAAGCAATCCGTGCTGCTGCTGACCCTGCTCCTCTGCAGCAGCAGCAGCCTGGTGCGGGTTTGGCACCGGAAGCATGTCGGTCTCCTCGGCAGCCTCGTTTGTTGCTGCAGTTGCTGTTCCTGCCGCCGCTCCAGCTGTGGGGAGGCCACTGACAAAAAGAGACAAATACTTTTCCTTAACTGAACTGTCATCAGCAGCATCGTCGATAAAGAGACCCTCAGCAACTCCAAAGTCATCTTCTCCCCCGACGTAGTTGCTGCTACAGCTCTCACTGCCACTGCTGCTGTTGCTGCTCAGCGACGCCGGAATCCTTCCCTCACTCTCTGAAGCAGCAACAGTGGCTTTTGATGCTTCTGTTACTGCTGCTGCCCCTTTTGCTTCTCCTGCCGCTCCCGAGCTCTTGTCAGTACCCGCAGCAGCTGGGGGAACATCAGCAAGGATCGCCTCCCATGTTTTTTGCTCCGCCGCTGCCAGCGCCATGGCCTCCCTTCGAGCTGCAGCAGTCCCCGAGGCAAGAAGATGCAGCAACTTCGCCTTCAGCGCCCCTCCACCTTGTTGCTGCTGCTTCCGTTGCTGCAGCTGCTGCTGCACCAGCTGCTGCAGCTGCTGTTCGGAAAGGTTGGTACACCGGAAGCCTGTTTCGCCAGGCTTGGCAGTAGTCTCGCTGCTGCTGCTCCGTGCCCCTCCATCTACAAGCATAGGTTCCATCGGTTCCTGCTGCTGCTGCCGCTGTGTGGTCGTTCGCTGTTGCGAGGGGTTGCCGAGGCCGTCAGATGGGTGGATTGGATACGCAGAAGCAAGACTCTTCCGTTGCTGCTGTATGTACAGGCGCTTGCTGCTCTCCCGTTCAGATACAGCTCCAACCAGCATGCGGGACTGCAAAAGCAACACACCAGGAGAAGCGGCCGCAGCGGCAACAGCATCCCATGAAGTGCACAGATGCCTCAATGAAAACAAAAATTACTATTGAGCCCACGCATTAAAATGCCGCTGCCCCGGATGATGATTGTGTGTACAACTGTTACTGTGTTGCTATTACTTCTGCTGTTGCTTCTGTCGTTGCTGCTGCTGCTATGCAGAAACTTACGAGTTCCAAAAAGGAGCGAAGACGGAGCAGCAGCCGGACACTGTGGGAGATTTGGTTGCGCGTCTGCGAGTGCTGCAGCAGCAACATCACAGATGGAACAGCAGCACGTAACAGCAGAAGCAGCAAAGCGCAACAGCAGCAAGCCGCAGAAGCACATTACTACTGGAATGGGCATCCAATGTGTCCAAAGGGTTTTGCTAAACCCTAAACACTGACTCCTAATCCCTAGAACATCCATGGTCTCAACCATTGACAATCTGGGGAGCAACCGTTACCGAATCCCTAAACTCTAGACCCTAAGACCTAAACCCTTGCTCTACTTGCCTCTAGACAGAATGCGGAGGCGGTGAAGGCCGTGGGGCTTAAAGGAGCCTCTGCCATCTCCATGAAGCAGCCACGCAGCAAGGCACAGAGAGCATGGAACTGCAGCAGACACTTCGAGGCGCAGCAGCGCAGCAGCAAGCCCCAAGAGAGCCCGCAAATGGAACAGACACCAGCAACGCCTGCAGAACCAACGGAGAGCTCTTGTGGTTGCTGCTCCTTTTGAGGCTGCTGGACTAGTGGTTGCTCCTGCTGCTGCTGCGGCGGCGCAGACGATGGCTGCAACCCAGCTTCCGACGCGGCAGCCCCCGTGGCAGTCGGCTGCTGCTGCTGCTGTGTCTGCGCTTCCTGCTGCTTCTGTTGTTTCTTTGGCGTCTCCCCGTCCTCTCGGGTGATGCTGCTGCTGCTGCTTGTGCTCGGGCATGCGGTCTGCTGCAGCTGCCGCTGCAGCGCAGCATCCACTCCAACGATGGGAGATAGGCTGTCTGTCTCTGCAGCTTCTACTCCCGGCGTCCACAGTGCGCAGAGCATGTGTACGAACTGAAGGGGTGTCTCCTTACTGCAGCTGACAGCAGCAGCAATGGCAGCAGCAGCGGCAGCAGCAGGAGTCGCAGAAAGGTTATCTAGCGTTAACCCCGACGAGGCAGGCAGCCAGAGCTTGAGTGCACCGCCTCGACGCGGGCAAATAGCGCAATGTACCTGCGAAGCAGACCGAGAAAACGAATAAAACAAGACGAGCAATTAGAAACAGCAGCAGCAGCAGCAGGAGTAACAGCAGCAGCAGGAGGCAGTCAAAGATGCTACAGTAAACGAATACAAACAAAAATGGGGCAAATATTGGTTATACTGTATAGAGTCGAAAGAAAGGAGAAAAATTAAAAGAAAACTACCAAAAAAAAGGATAGAAATGCAAGGAAATAAAGAAAAGTCAAAAATAGAAAGAAAAAATGGGGAAGAAAACAAGAAACCAGAAGGGGGAAAATAACAATAGCAGTAACAATAACAGTAGCAATAACATCATAAACAACAATAACAACAGCAATAGCAGTAAAAGTAACAATGGCCGTAACAATATTGATGGCAGCAAAGCAACAGGAGGATAAGAATAAAGCAAAGTAAACAAGAACAAAAGGGAAAGAAGAAAAGGTAAATAACGGTAAAACCTCCGCTTACTTCCTCTCTGTTCGGCGCGTAGCGGCAAGGCTCACAGAGGAAAGGAACTGGCACATACGGCTCGTTGCTGCGGCTGCTGCCGGTGTCTGCTGTTGTTGATGCTCCTGCTACTTCCGAATGAAGGCGCTTCGTCCCTCTTAGGATGGCAGCTGGCGTCGCTGGAGTGCTGCTGCTGCTGCTGCTGCTGCTTGCGCTGCCACTGCTGGTGCCGTCCTGCCCTTCAGACGAAGAACCTGCTGTCTTGGCACTGCTGCTGCTACTGTTATTACCATTGTCCTGCATCCCGGTGGTCTGTTTCAGCCGTTTCAACGAGCTGCCACACGTATCATGCTGCTGCTGCAGCTGCAGATCTGGGCGCAGCGCAGCAGGGAGACATTCAAGAGGCACTCCGTAGCACAGGCGGTGTACAGTTAGCCCACACCTGGCGCAATAGAAGAAGGGGTTGGTGCTGCTTGCTGTTGCTCTAGGCAGCAAACAAACGGCGCAGCAATGGTCCTGGTAGAAATCAATCTCCTCAAGGACCGTTCGCTCTACGCTCTCCTCTGCCGCTGGTGCTGCTGCTGCTGCTGCTGCTGCTGTCCCCGGGGTCTCTCCTCCGGCCTTCGCCCCTGATGCAGACGCTGCTGGTGCTGCTGCTGGTGTTGCTGCTGTTGCTGAACCCTCGGCACCTGCGCCTCTGCCCCCTGCTGCCGTCAGAGTGTGTGCTCCCTGGGCTGCAGTGGCAGGCGTGTTCGCTGCAAGCGCACCTCCACCAGCATGCGGGGTAGCTGCAGCTGCAGCTGCTGCCGCCGCTGCTGATCGCCGGGTTGAAGTGACCGAAGAAGCAGCAGCAGAACCAGGCGTTGGGGTGGCTGCGTGTGTTGCTGTGTTCCCCTTGGAGGGGGTTCCGAATGCATTGCTGCTGCTGCCAGGCAGCCCCGCAGTAGCAGCCGCAGCTGCCGCTGCCGCGGCAGCAGCAGCTGCTGTGCTGCGGCGGGCTGCAGCTGCTGCTGCAGGCAAGGCCCGCTTAAGAAAGAAGGCCCCCTTTCGCTCACTTAAAGCATACAGCTCAGGGAAGTGATCTCTTGTTATGTAACGACGGGACCGCAACACAGCTTGCAGGGCGCAGCTTCTCCTGTCAAGGCAACAACACGCACAAACCATAAACCCTCTAGACCCTAAACAAATCCTGCAGAACACATATGAAACGTCCCAAACAGCCACAAGGAGCAACAAACCCCAAGAGAGAATACAGCAAGGAAGGAAGCAAGAGGATTCACATGCAGAAAGAGACACCGGATATACTGGCCAATACCAAAATGAGGTACACCAAGGTCCCAGTCTTAGTGTTAACTTAACAGTTTATTAGGGCTTATTATTGAGTTGCATTCGCGTTTATTACTGAGCTGTATTAGGGTTCGCTATACTAGGGGTTACGATTGAGCAGTACTAAGGTTTATGTTTGGGGTGTATTAGGGTTAATTGCAGAGGTGCACAATGTATTGTACATGGGTGCGTTTTTAAAGGTTTGCTGCAAGCGTGGAGGAGGATTAACAAAAATATTCTAAAGGTGAATCATGAGGGTTTGGTGTTGATAATGGGTGTAAGTTGAGACAGTTAAATGAGGGTTTAGCGTTCGGGGGAGGGGTGGGTGTTGGTTGTAAATCCCAAGGATCCGACGGGGGAGTATTAGGGTTTAGCGCTAGTACAGGGAGATATGTCCACAGAAGGCACGCTTCTTCTACTTGCACGCAAACACATTTATATGTGTAGTAAAGATGTATTCTTTTCTCCTGCGTTGTTCTTCTAGAAGGGCTGCTGCTGCTGTACCTTGCTGCTGGTTGTTCTGGAGTGTGTTTGTAGCAGAAGAGGGAAAGCTGCAGTCGAGGGAAGCAATGATCTGGGGATCCTCTAATGGGGAGGAAGAGGCCTTGTGCTGAGGAGGCTGAGCCGAAGAGTCCCCCAAGCCAGCCGCACAAAGGATGGAAGGTGTCTGTACACCCCAGAGCGCAGCAGCGCATGCAAGCCCCCCCCTCGACGCCACACAAACTGCAGCGGGAAGCCAGTCTCCATGGAGACAACCCTCCTAAGTCCCAAGGCTCCAACTTCTGCAAATCTTTGCATGTAACCTCAGGCATCAGAAACAGACAACAAAATATATGTACCCAATTGCCGCTAGACACTGCAGGTTTTAATGCCCCTCCCCCGCGGAGGCATATCTGCGCCACACAGCATACAGCACACACCCCCATAAAGACATACGCCAATTTACCGCTAGCAGATACTATAATAATGCCTAGAAGCAATTATTTAAACTAAATAAACAAACAAGCGCACACACACACACACACTATATATATATATATTATATATAT
>NW_013566892.1:0-13688 GCF_000499605.1 Eimeria maxima | reverse complement strand
AAGCACCCCCCCCCACAAGAGAAACAGCAGCAGCACCACCACCACCCATACCATCAGCAGCAGCAAGAACAGCAGCATATATAATATATTATATATATTTATGTATGTATATATACAGGCTCGTCGTACAGAGGAGTACGTAAAAATAGCATTAGAGGGCGTAGGTAAATTAAGAGCAAAGATGCAACAAGAGGGAGGAGTAGATTTCTTA
Source organism: Eimeria maxima (assembly GCF_000499605.1). Lineage (NCBI taxonomy): Eukaryota > Apicomplexa > Conoidasida > Eucoccidiorida > Eimeriidae > Eimeria > Eimeria maxima. Next base: position 13,477 of record NW_013566892.1, on the reverse strand, counting down.
ACTCGTCTTAATATAGATACAACGGATACGCAGCAGCAGCAGCAGCAGCAGCAGCAGCAAGGGCAGCAGCAGCAGGAAAAAAGGGAGGATAAATATGATGGAGGGGCCCCTGATGGGTACCCAGGAGGAGGGATATCTAATAATAATCCTTATGCAGGGAAAAGAGGTAAAATACAAGGAGGGGGCCCCCTTATTGATGGGGAAGAAAGGACTGTTAGTCCCCTCTAATTCTCCGGTGTATGTACAAGGGGGCCCCCCTTATTAATGGGGAAGAAAGAGGTCTTGTTTGTCCCCTTATACACCGTAAAGAAGAAAAAAAAGAAGAAAAAGAAGAACAAAAAGATAATAATAATAATAAATAATAATAATAATAATTATTATTATTATTATTGTTTATTATGCTAGGAGTGTCTTTCTTTTAGTAGGTAGTTTAGTCGTTGCTGCTGCTGCTGCTGCTGCTGTTGCTGCTGTTGCGGCTTTGGTGTGCCTATAAAGTATTATATATGATTGGTAACTAACAGCAGATGCATGCATGCATCTGCTGCATGCATGCATCTGCTGCATGCATACAGGTGCTGTATGGTGTATCCAGCCCCATAAGTGTGCATGCATGCTTTTGCATGCGCTTTATGAGGTAATAGCAAGCTATTAGTTACAATTCATATTTTTTAGATAGGCAATAAGCAGCAGCAGCAGCAGCAGCAGCAGCAGCAAGAGCAGCAGCAGCAGCAGCAGCAAGAGCAGCAGCAGCAGCAGCAGCAAGAGCAGCAGCAGCAGCAGCAAGAACAGCAGCAACAAGAGCAGCAACACCAGCAACAGGAGGAGAGCAACAACACTTCCTTATACAACAACAACAGCAACAACAGCAACAAGAACAAGTGCGCCTAGTAGGCTGCATTGGGGTGTACGTACACCTCAATTCTTTTCTTCTATTTGTTTTAATGCATGCATTTAATTAATGCATGCAATTAATGCATGCAATTAATGCATTAATTATATGCATGCAATTAATGCATGCATGCACTTAATGTATGCATGCATTAATTAATGCATGCATGCAGTAATTAATGCATGCAATTAATGCATGCATGCATTAATTGCATGCATGCAATTAATTATCCTCCCTGAGGTGTTTTTAAACTAATCAACGCAATAAGACACTTTTATTGCCCTCTTGCTGCTGCTGCTGCTGCTGCTGCTGCTCTTGCTGCTGCTGCTACTGCTCTTGCTGCTGCTGGTATAACGGCAATGATACTATCTCCTTTCTTTTGGGTGTAAATACACCTTACGATCTACGCACGTACACCTGCTGCTGCTGCTGCAGCAGCAGCAGCGAGAATAACATAAAACCGGCAGCAGCAAGTACCAACTGGAAGTAACAGTAGAGGTAGCAGCAGCAGATTCAGCAGCAGCAGCAGCAGCAAACAACAGAGCAACAGAAGCATCGGTAGGTCCACCAGCATAGGCTCTAGCAGCAGCACCAGCAGCAGCAGCAGTGTTAGCAGCAGAAGCAAAGCAGTTAGCAGCAGCAGCAGCACATTTAACAGCAGCAGAATCAACTACAGCAGCAACAGCAGCAGCACCAGCAGCAGACTTATGGCTGGAGTTATGGGTGGGTGGCTTCCTGGAAGGCTGGAGAGCAGCAGCAGCAGCAGCAGCAGCAGCAGCAGCAGCAGGACCGTTAATAGCCTAAAAGAGTATTAAAAGGAATAAATAAAATAAAAGAATAATAACAAATATAAATATAAATAGTATAAAAAAAAGAAGATAAATAAGAAGATAAATGAGTACCCTCTTGGGGGCCCCATCGATTGACCGCCGGCCATCTATAGATACACCGGGTGTATAGGCAGGGGGGGCCCCCCCTATTGTATATTTTTTTGCATACTTATGGTGTATATACACTAGAAGTAGTTTTATTTTATTAAAATATATGCATGCATGCATGCATAAGCAGCAGCAGCAACAATAACGGCAGCAACAACTGCAGCAGCAGCAGCAGCAGCAGAAGGGGATCCGATCCCTAGTATGTATCGAGAGAGAGCAGCATGAGGGTTTAGGGTTTTGCTGCTCTTTTTAGGGTTTTCTTCTGCGGTGTATATACACCGTAGATAAATAAGAAAAGAAAAGAAAAAAGAATAAATAAATATATAATATATACAATGCATCTATCCTCTTGTTTATCTCCTTCTTAATTAGCAGCAGCAGCAGCAGCAGCAACAGCAGCAGCAGCAGCAGGGACTTATTTTATTACCCTAAGCAGCTGTATATACACCCCAAGAGGGTCTCCGCATCATGCCCAGCCATGGGAGGGACAAACGGCTGCGTACAGCAGCAGCAGCAACGGCAGCAGGAGCAGCAGGAGCAGCAGGAAAAGCATCATCACGTGCTGCTATTGTTGCAGCAGCAGCAACAGTATGCTTGCTGCTGCTGCTGCTGCTAGGCATGCAAGATGCTGATGCTGCTGCTGCTGAGGTCCCTAAAGTAAATCCAAGCAATGTAGTTATGTTTGGTGAGTCTCCTTCCTGTCTCCTTTTTTGTCTCCTTTTTTGTCTCCTTTTTTGTCTCCTTTTTTGCCTCCTTTTTTGTCTCCTTTTTATTTATTTGTCTAATTTATCTGTCTCCTTTCTTCTTTATTTAATTGTCTCCTTTTATCTGTCTCTTTTTCTTTGCATCTATCTCTTGTTACTCTTGCTGCATGCATGCATCTTTGCATGCATTAATGCATGCAGCAATTTCGGGGCTTTATTTTCTCTTTTCCTTCCATTTTTCCCTTTTGTCTCCTTTTATATATTTATATATTATATACTATATATACAGGAAATGTATATATACATACATATACATTATATTATATGTATATACACTATATATATAATATATATAAAATAATGGTGTCTCCTTTTCCTTCCTGTATATAAATAATAAAAGTGTCTCCTTTTCTCTCTTGTATACATAATAAAAGTGTCTCCTTTTATTTCTTGTATATGAATAATAAAAGTGTCTCCTTTTCTTCCTTGTATATATAAATAATAATAAGTGTGTCTCCTTTATTGCGGTGTATATGCAGGTCTAAGTCGTGGAGAATTAGACGAATTAAAGGCAAAAAAAATAATAAAAAAAAATACTTTTTCTTTGTGGGGATCGGATCCCTATGTACTACAAAGAAAAAAAGATGTGGGGCTTGAATTGCATGCAAATAATTGCTGGACATGCACTACAGGTAAACCCAATACCCTAAAAAACCCTAAACCCTAAACCCTAAACCCTAAAAAATATTTATTCATAATAATAATAATAATAATAATAATAGACTTTCCTCTGTCTCCTTTTGTCTCCTTTCTTTTTTATTTTTTTGTCTTTAGATCCGTATATTTTTTTTAAGTTTTAAAATTTAGGGTTTAGGGTTTAGGGTTTAGGGTTTAGGGTTTAGGGTTTAGGGTTTTGCATGCAGGCCGTTGGTTTTTACGTGTCCGTCTATCGGACTCTGGTCCTGTTGAGTCCTTAGATCCTTATCCATTGGCTTCCTCTATAGAGTATATAGATAAGGCATTAAATAGGGGTAAACCCTTACCTTCCTTATTGTCCCTCCAGCCCCTAAACCCTAATTTATTTTCTCCTTATTCCTTACGTACTCATACACCAATACTTAAGGGACTAAAGGGGACACTTGTCTGTATAGAAAAGGGACAACCTCTACAATTATTCCAAGGATGGCCTCTACTCATTACTAGTATGTCTCCTCCTCCTTCTCCTCCTTCTCCTGCTGCTCCTGCTGCTGTTGCTGCTGTTGCTGCTGCTGCTGTATCTGCTGCTGTATCTGTTGCTGTATCTGCTGCTGTATCTGCTGTTGTTACATATCTCCTGCTGCTGCTGCATCTCCTCCTCTATCTCCTCCCCCATCTCCTCCTCCATCTTCTGCATCTGCTGCATCTGCTGCTGCTGCTGCTGCTGCTGCTGCTGCTGCTGCTGCAGAGTACCGTCGTGGTCCTTGGCGTGCGGAGGTCTCCGTCTTATCCTCAGTAGTAGATGTCCCCTCATGGGATCCATCAGCAGATCCATCCTTATTAACATTAAAAGGAGACAGTCTCCTTATTCATCTAACCCTGCATGTAGAGACAGAAGAAGATGATGAGCCTCCTGCTGCTGCTGCTGCTGCTGCTGCTGCTGATGCTGATGCTGCTGCTAATGCAGCAGCAGCAGCTGTTGCTGCTAGTGCAAGAGCTAGCGCTAGAGCAGCTAGTGTTAATGCAGCAAGTGCAACAGCAGCAGCAAAAGCTGCTGCTGTTGCTGCTGCTGCTGCAGGTGGTAGTGGTCCCCCTAATGGTAATATAAGAGTTAATAGAGGAGAGGAGGGTAATGGAGACAGGAGACAGGGAGGGGCCCCCCACCACCAACCCCATAATGGTGGGGGGGCCCCACAGGGTACTAATACTTCGGGGGCCCCCCAAAATAAAGGTAAGGGGCCCCCAAGGGTAGGGGAGGCAGTAACACTATTTAGTCTTATTAAGAATGGGTACGGAGACAGTTATCTATCCAAGGAGGAATGGCAGCAGCAGCTCAGCAGCAAACTAGATAAGGCACGGGGCTGCATGCTGTATAGCTCCCCTAGCTCTGTTGCGCAGCAGCACATTGCTGCTGCTAATAGAGGGGAGGAATGGATAATTGATGAGTATTTCCTGCAGCAGCAGCTGCTGCAGCAGCAGCAGCAAGAAGAAGAAGCAGCAGCAGCAGCAGGTATTGTTCTTGGAGACAAAGATGGAGATAATCTTGCTGCTGCTGCAGCAGCAGCAGCAGAATTAGAGACACCTCCTGCTTGGGCTACAATTAAGAGACAACTGCAGCAAAAGAGACAGCAGCAGCAGCAGCAGCAGCAGCAGCAAACCAGCAGAGATGTTGTATGGATTAAATGCCCACAAATACCCGCCATTGTACAAGTTCCCTTCGGTTAGTCTACTGTCTCCTCCTCTCTCCTCCTCTCTCCTCCTGTCTCCTGTCTCCTCCTGTCTCCTTTTGTCTCCTGTCTCCTTTTGTCTCCGTTTGTCTCCTTTTATCTCCTTTTGTCTCCTTTTTGTCTCCTTTTGCCTCCTTTTGTGTTCTCCTGTCTCCTTCTACTGTCTCCTGTTACTGTCCCCTTTTACTGTCTCCTTTTACTGTCTCCTCCTGCCTCCTCCTGTCTCCTCTTGTCTCCTTTTACTGTCTCCTTTTGTCTCCTTTTGTATCATTTTGTCTTATAAATATGTAAATAATTAAAGAAGTAAATAAATAAATAAATAAATAAATAAATAAATAAATAAATAAATAAATAAATAAATAAATAGATTTAGATAAAAAATACATATATACGTATATGTATATATGTATATGTGTATATGTATATGTATATGTATATGTGTGTATATATGTGTATACAGAGACAGTCTTACGTAGTTTGTCTCCTTCTTTCCGTCGTGTCTCCATGGAGACACTTCGTCCTTATAAGAGATGGAAGGGACCTGCCCTTCTTTCTTCTTTTTTCTTCTTTTTTTCTTCTCTTCTCCTCTTATCTAAGGGAGAAGGATTAGCTAGATTAGGTGTACCTGCAGATAAAATACCTAATGGGCCCTTTGATGTTGCTGGACATCTTAAGTAAGTTATTATAGCTAGCTAGCTAGCTAGCTAGCTAGCCATCTAGCTAGCTAGCTACCTAGCTAGCTAGCTAGGTATACAGCTAGCTTAATACAGATAGCTAGCTAGACAGCTAGCTAGACAGTTAGCTATAAAGTGTTGCTAGTTATAATATGATAGCTAGCTAACGACATGCAGCTAGGTAAACAGATGCATGCAGCTAGCTAAAATAAAGTGTCTCCTTAATGTGTCTCCTTAACTGTCTCCTTTTATGTGTCTCCTTTTTTTTTTTTTTTTTATAGGTATGCAGCAGGCCTAGCTCGTGGTGGCGAGCAATGGGTAGATAATGTATTTGGTCAGTCCCCTAGTGGTGCATATTTTGCAGGAGACGGTCGGTACTACGAGACACCAGAGAAGGAGACAGTAAAAAGTGTCTCCTTTTTGTCTCCTTCTTCTTATTCATCATCATTTTCTTCTTTTTCTTCCCCTTCTTCTCCTTCTTCTCCTTCTTCTTCTTCTTCTTCTTCCTCCTCCTCTCCTTTTAATGATAAAGGAAGAATAATTGCAGGTAGTGTCTTGTCCTCGCTAGGTCTTGCTGCTGCTGTTGTTACTGGATTAGGTATACTAGGTACAACAATAAGAGGAGCATGGGGGGGACTAATGCAGCATAGTAAGGAAGGAATAAAGGGTCTCCTTTATAAGTCTCCTTTTATTAAGAAAAATAATAAATTCGTGGAGACATTAGCCTATTATTTATTAAGGGGACAACAACATAGCAAAAGGAGACACATGGATGTATTGTTGCTTGTATTTGGTGGAGATAATCCAGCTAATGATCCATTAATAAGAGGAGACACTTATCATCATCTGTCTCCTGCCTATATACCAACAACAGCAAGCAGCAGCAGAAGCAGCAGCAGCAGCAGCAGCAGGAACAACAGCAGCAGACACAACAACAACAACAACAACAGCAGCAGCAGCAGTACTGCCCTAATCAGCAGCAACAGCAGCAACAATAAGAATACACTACAGGTAGTTGCATGGCTGCAACAGAGACTTGCTGCACAAGTAGTCTTATTACCTATAGAAGTATTTAAGTCTCCTTTCTCCAGGAGACAACAAACTGTCTCCTTTACTAGGGGACGGTTACCTGTTGCTCAATTTATACAGGGTCTCCTTCTTCCTCATTGCCGTAAGGAGATAGAGAGACAGCCTAAATTATTGTCTCTTTTTTCTTTATCTATTGCTGCACCTGCTTCTCCTGCTGCTGGTTTATCTTCCTCCTCTTCTTCTTATACTTCTTCCTCTAATTCAGCAGCAACTGCAGCAAATGCAGCAACTGCAGCAGGAACAAGACTCAATAGATTACCTGTCTCCCCTTGGGCACAAGAGAGACAGACACCAGAGACCACACTCAAGAGACTGTCTCCTTCTCTTCCTATGAGGGATGCAGTTGAGCAACTTAATGGGTATAGAGGGGGACACTTTGTTGTTGAGGCAACTGCAGCAGCAGCAGCAGCAGCAGGAGCAGCAGCACCAGCAACAATAAGAGGAGACAGCAGTCAGCATAAGAGACTTATTAAAAATATTAATCAACATTGTCTCCTTTTTAAGAGAAAGCCTATTCTTAATATGGCATCCGCTACCATCTCCGTAAGAAACACTCATTTAGGGTTTAGGGTTTAGGGTTTAGGGTTTAGGGTTTGGGATATAAAGTATATATTTTCCCTTTTGTTGTTTAAATATTATTTCCTCGGGTTTGTAATATATATGGTATATATTTGTATATTTATGCTTTTATGTTTTCTAGGGTTTAGTGTTTCTAGGGTTTAGGGTTTAGGGTTTCTAGGGTTTCTAGGGTTTCTAGGGTTTCTAGGGTTTCTAGGGTTTCTAGGGTTTAGGGTTTATATGATTTAGAGGTTTTATTGTTAATTAAGTTTATTATTTATTATTATTGTGTATGTATATATATTTGTGGTTGCATGCATATACAGTTACGATTAGATTTAGGTCTAGGTATAGATAGAAAAGAAGGAGACAGTTGTCCATGGCCTGGTCCCTCAATAGGGGGATTAATTATACAAAATATTCCTCCTGATTTAACTATTTATAAATTAATTTCTTCTATTATAAATATATTAAAAAAAAATCGTCTCCTTATTGTCCATAAAAGGACTAAATCTCCTCCTTATGATGACGAAGAAGAACAAGAGGAAGAGGGAGAGAGAGAGGAAGAGGGAGAGAGAGAGGAAGAGGGAGAGGGAGAGGGAGAGGGAGAGGGAGAGGGGGAGGAAGGGGGGAAGGAAGAGGGAAAGAGGGAGAAAGAAGGACGAGAAAAGGAGACAGTAACACAACAAGAGGAGACACAAGCAATCAGTAATGCTGAGGGGGATAAGGACGGTGAGGCAGTTGCTGCTGCTGCTGCAGCAGTAGCAGCAGCAGGAGAAGAAGAGCATAAGGAGGGCAACAATGATCTTGGTGTGCATGCAGAAGGTGCAGCAGACAATGCAGCAGAAGCAGCAGCAGGTGTAGCAGCAGGTGCAACAGAAGCAGCAGCAAGTTCTCCAACTGCAGCAGAAGCAGAATCTATAAATGGAGCAGAAGCAGCAGCAGAAGGAGACTCTGCAGCAGCAGCAGCAGGAGACTCTTCAGCAGCAACAGCAGGAGGAGACTCTTCAGCAGCAACAGCAGCAGCAGGAGGGGACTCTTCAGCAGCAGCAGCAGGAGGAGGAGACTCTCCAACACCAGCAGCAGCAGCAGCAGCAGCAGCAGAAATACCAGCAGCAGCAATTATACTACCTGAGGGACTAACAGAGGAGGCATTAGGCCTTTATGTTGTTAATAAATCCTTAGGAGACGATCGTAGTCCTACTAGCAGAATAAGGAGACACCCTAGTCTCCTTACAGAGGAAAGGGGACAGCAGCAGCAGCAGCAGCAGCAGCAGCAGCAGCAGCAGCAGCAGCAGCAGCAAGAAGTACAAGATAAAGAGGAGACACATAAAGAGACAGATAAACAAGAGGTAGATAAACAAGAGACAGAAAAGGAGACAGGTAAGGAGGAGACAGATAACAAGGAGATAGATAAGGAGGAGACAGGTAAGGAGACAGAGGTAAATAAGGAGACAGATGGAGAAAAGGAGACAGAGGGAGAAAAGGAGACAGATGGAGAAAAGGAGACAGATGGAGAAAAGGAGACACAGGGAGAAAAGGAGACACAGGGAGAAAAGGAGAGACAGGGAGAAAAGGAGACACAGGGAGAAAAGGAGACAGTAGAGGAGGATCGTCTCCAACGTCTCCCCTTTACGATGGTAGTAAGGGACCTCCTTGATCTATACGGTCATGATGGTGTCTCCTTCGGGTTCCTTGTAAGTATTTAGGGTTTAGGGTTTAGGGTTTAGGGTTATACGGGCATGATGGTGTCTCCTTCGGATTCCTTGGAAGAATTTAGGGTTTAGGGTTTAGGGTTTAGTGTTTTGAGGGTTTAGGGTTTAGGGTTTTAAGGGTTTAGTAGGGTTTACGCCTGATGGTCTAAGGTTTAGCAGCAGCAGCAGCAGCAGCAGCAACACAAACAGCAACGTGCAGCAGCAGCAACACAAGCAGCAACGAGCAGCAGCGGCAGCAGCAGCAGCAGCAGCATGTCCTGTGCTGCATGCACTGTGTGTGTTATTTATTGCAGTATTTACCCCATCCTTCTTCTACGGACCCCGAAGAAGACTGGAGTCGCAGCAACAACAACAGCAGCAACAGCAGCAGCAGCAGCAGCAGCAGCAGCAGGAATGGTGTACATAAGCATCCTTTATCTTCGTGCCTGTCTCCTCTTAGTGGTGCTGTATACAACTATGCAACGGAGACACTGTCTCTTTTTTCTCCTTCTTCTCCTTGTTATTCAGATGTCTCCCTTAAGGATATTGCTGCACTACTTAAGACTAATCCCTCCTCCTCCTCATCCGCTTGATGCAGCAGCAGCAGCAGCAGCAGCAGCAACAGCAGCAGCAGCAGCAGGTGCAACAACAACAGTAGCAGGTGCAGCAGCAGCAGCAGCAAAAGGTTTTGCTGGCGGTGGGGATTTGCAAGGCAGCAGGTGTCTTCCCCTTTCGCTTATCTGCAACAGCTGCAGCAGAGGGAGCAGCAACAGCAGCAGCAGCAGCTGCTGCTGCTGCAGGTGCAGCAGTAGCAATTCAGGTAATGTAGCAACAAATAAGTAAGCAGCAGCAGCAGCTGCTGCTGCCTATACACCTCAATCTATAGAGGTCTTGTTTTTCATGTTTGTCTTCTTTTCCTTCTCTTTGTCCGGCATGCATGCATGCATGCATGCATGCATACATGTATGCAGATTTGCATGCATGCATGCATGTATCCTTGGGGCTTGGGGCTGTAACTGTCCCCCGTTAGCTCCTTCCCCTATGGGGTTATTATTGGGGTGTATATGCACCTAAATACAACAATAATAATCTTTTTCTTTAATTAATTAATAAATATAAATATAAATATAAATATAAATAAATAAATAAATAAATAAATAAAAGGAGACAGCTAAATAAATAGGAGGAGACAGCTATATAACTAAAAGGAGACAGGTAAATGATTAGGAGACAGACACTGCAACAAAGCCCGTTAGTTTGCGTTGCTGCAGATACAGCTAAGAAAATGCTGCTGCTGCTGCAGCATACTGCTGCTGCTGCAGCAGCAGCAGCTTGCTGCTTGCTGCTGCTGCTCTCCTTTAGTATACAGTGTATAGACAAAACACAAATTGCTAATGTTGCAAGAGCGGCGTCGGCAGCAGCAGCAAACAGCAGCAGCAGCTGCTGCTGCTGTTTGCTGCCGTTGTTCTTATGCCTGCTGCTGCTACTGTGGGGTTAATATCTCCCTGCTGCTGCAGCGGCTGCTGTTGATGCTGCAGCAGCAGCAGCTGCTGCTAGTGTTGTATCAGCTATTGCTGTTGTTGCAGCAGCAGCAGCAGCTGCTGCTGCTGCTGATCGGTTGTTTATACCTCTATATAAGCAGCAGCAACAGCAGCAGCAGCACCTTTTTCTGCTGCTGTTGCTGCTGCTGCTGCTGCTGCTGCTGCAGTAGTAGTAGCTCAACCATCACGAGAGTCTCCAAATGTCTCCATGTCCTCAACAGCTCCTCCTTCTCCTCCTTCTCCTCCCTTTGTGTCTTTCCTTAATCCAGATAATACATCATCTATACGTAATAACATTGCTGCCTGCATGCAACAGCAACAGATTCAGCAACAGCAGCAGATGCAGCAGCAACAGCAGCAGCAAGAGCAACAACAACAACCCAGTCCTCACACTCCTATCCTACAGGCATATACCTAACTAACTACTTGCACATATGCATTTGCATGCATTTGCATGCAGCCCCATCCACGCATATGCATGCACCTGCATGCAGCCCCATGCATGCATGCATGCATGCATGCATGCATGCATGCATGCATGCATGTATAGAATGCTTACAGCTTCAATAGCAGTTTTATAGACTTGTTGTTTAACAGTAAGACAGTCCCAAACCATTAGATCCCTCATGTTTGTTATTTCTCCTGTTTTACCATTTATACCCATGCATGCAGCTATAGGACAATCTATACGGCTATGGCTAGCACGCAGATCCGTCATTACTTTTACTGCAGCATATATACACAAACAGACATAGCAGCAGCAGCAGCAGTAGCCGTAGCAGCAGCAGCAGTAGCCGTAGCAGCAGCACCAGCGGCAGTAGCAGATTATATATATATTTATATGTCTGCATGCATGCATGCATGCATGCATGCATACCCATGCATGCATCCTCACCCAACCCACACACATGCATGCATGCATGCATATCTACATGCATGCATGCATGCATATCCGCATGCATGCATGCATGCATATATACTTACCAACATTAGCACCGCAATTTTGTGCTAATGTTCTTGGTATAACCTCAAGAGAGGCAGCAACTGCTCTATAGGCATATTGATGTACAGAATCTATACCTATAAAGACAAAAAAAAAAGAATAAATAAATAAATAAATTAATTAATTAATTATATAAAGATATGCATGTCTTGTTGTTGTTATTCTTGTTACTAATGTCATGCATGTATGCAGGAAGAAAAGACATAAAAAAAAGATACATGCCCTTGCATGAAATTTTGGGGCTGCATGCATGCATGCATGCATGCAGCCCCAAAATGAAAATATCTTACTTTTAGCTTTATGTAATAATCTAGCAGCAAGTGCCATCTCTGTTGCTCCTCCACCAGGGACAACTTTCCCCTCTAATAGTATATTCCTTGATACACATAAGGCATCTTGTAGGTTACTGCAACGCATAAATAAATAAATAAATAAATTAATTAATTAATTAATTAATTAATTAATTAATTAATTAATTAATTAATTAATATATGCATGCATGCAGGTGTGTATGCATGCATACAAAGGAAAGAAGAAACAAAATAAAGGAGATATTTATTGTGGTATATATCTTATATATTATATAATAATTAATTAATTAATTAAATTAATTAATTAATTAATTTAATTAATTAATTAATTAATTAATTAATTAATTTATTTATTTATTTATATTTACCGCTCAACTTCATTAAGTACATCTTTGCTTCCTCCTCTTAATAAGATTGTGCATGCGCTTCCTTCCTCACAATCTAAGAAAAATGAATAATATTCATCTCCTGCATGCACATAAAAAAGCCCCATTAACCTGTATACATGCATGCATGCATGCATATGCGTGCATGCATATGCATGCATAAAGGAGACACCTCTACCTACAATTATATCTTATAACCCATCAAAAAAAAGAGAATAAAAAGGAGACAAATAAAAATAAAGAAGAAAAGGAAACAAAAAAGGAGACAATAAAAAGGAGACAAAAAAAAAAGGAGACACTTCCCTATGTTCTCCACATTAAATATTTACCAATTATATGTTATATCTTTTTATTACCTTTTTATTGATGTATTATAAGGAGACAATAAAAAGGAGACAAAAAAAAAAAGGAGACAATAAAGGAGACAAAAAAAAAAGGAGACAATAAAAAGGAGACAAAAAAAAAGGTGACAATAAAGGAGACAAAAAAAAAGGAGACAATAAAGGAGACAAAAAAAAAAGGAGACAATAAAAAGGAGACAAAAAAATAAGGAGACAATAAAGGAGACAAAAAAAAAGGGGACAATAAAGGAGACAAAAAGAAAAGGAGACAATAAAGGAGACAAAAAAAAAAAGAAAAAAAAGAAGAAAAAAAAAAAGGAGACACCTACCAATTTTTTCTATCTTGAATAATTTACAATTATGTCCTATATCTTGTGGTGTAATTTCCTCAGGTCTATTAACAATTGTTGCCCCTGTTGCCCTACTAAGACGATTATTATCTGTTTTTTTTATCCTCCTTATAACGGAGACACCCTTCTTATTAAGGAAATGTATAGCTAGATCAGAGACACCTTTCTCTGTTATTAATAGATCTATATTATATTTAGTTATATTATTTATTAATTTATTTATCTCCTTCTCCTCCTCCTCTAATAATATACACCATTCCTCCTCTCTTGTTATCTCTATACTTGTCTGGCTCTCTCCTTTCTTATACTCAAGGGGACAATCTAATAATAATATCTATACATATACAACAACATATTTATTTATTTATTTATTTATTTATTTATTTATTTATTTTATTTATTTTATTTATTTATTTATTTTATTTATTTTATTTATTTTATTTATTTTATTTATTTTATTTATTTTATTTAGTTTATTTAGTTTGTTGTGTAGAGGAGACAGGAGGAGACAGGAGGAGACAGTAAGAAGGGACACAAGGAGACAAGGAATAGGATATATATATATATTATATATAT
>NW_013566891.1:0-13517 GCF_000499605.1 Eimeria maxima | reverse complement strand
TGAGCAATCACATGATCGCGAGTACATAAGACAGGCACCACGACGCTCATCAGCAGGAAGCCACAGTCTTCCCATGTTCATAGCACGTTCACACCAACAGCCATCACACTACCACACAGACACAGCCTGCGACGAAGTCTATTCAATGCCAAGTGACAAGGAGGAACCATCCTTCTCTTCACGACGACAAGTGAGACAATCCTTCATTACGCTGGGGTCTGTTGCGCACGAGAATTGTTCTTGTTTGAGCCGTCTTTTCCTCTTCGCGTCACTCGTTAGTGATGATCGCGAGTACATAAGACAGGCACCACGACGCTCATCAGCAGGAAGCCACAGTCTTCCCATGTTCATAGCTCGCTCACACCAACAGCCATCACACCATTCAACGTACGCCTCCGCGGACGAGAGGCCCACTCTCTCAGTTGACACATATGAACCACCGTTCTCTTCACGACGACAAGTGAGACAATCCTTGTAATCGCTGGGGTCTGTTGCGCACGAGAATTGTTCTTGTTTGAGCCGCCTTTTCCTCTTCGCGTCTGAGCAATCACATGAGCATGAGTACAGAAGACAGGCTCCACGACGCTCATCAGCAGGAAGCCACAGTCTTCCCATGTTCATAGCACGTTCACACCAACAGCCAACACACCATTCAACATACGCCTCTGCGGACGAGTCCGGGTGAGCGAGCCTACTGTGTATACTTGGTGGCAAGAGAAGTGCTGCTGTTCACTCTGTTAGGAAGTAATCGCTGGGGTCTGTTGCGCACGAGAATTGTTCTTGTTTGAGCCGCCTTTTCCTCTTCGCGTGTGAGCAATCACATGATCGCGAGTACAGAAGACAGGCACCACGACGCTCATCAGCAGGAAGCCACAGTCTTCCCATGTTCATACGTGCGAGTGTGGTTGTCGGTAGTGTGATAGTGTGTCTGTGTCGGACGCTGCTTCAGATAAGTTACGGTTCACTGTTCCTCCTTGGTAGGAAGAGTTCGCGACGACAAGTGAGACAATCCTTCATTAGCGACCCCAGACAACGCGTGCTCTTAACAAGAACAAACTCGGCGGAAAAGGAGAAGAGCCTTCTCGGAGCAGCGCGGCTCCAAATGCCTACGTCGACCTACGTGAACGGCAAGAAAGCACAGTTGACGGCTACCCGATTCCGACGAAATCATGCTTGCAAGGGTGCAGGGAAGCGGGAGATTCATGTAAGCCAGAAAGGCAGTGTCAAAGCCAAACTTAACCTGCCTCACACAAAGTTCGGTAACAGTAGTTGAAAGCACCTTGTACACTAAAGGCCGGCATAAGCATCCTCCTGTATTCTTCCAAGGTGCAAGCCGTTCAGGGACCTCTGTGCGATGCGCAGTAACACCATCCAGATCCAGTGCGCATGCGCCTAGCAAAACTCGTGAGATGCATTTACACCCTCCACAGCTGCTTCCAAACACCGAAACATCTCGCCCTGCAAATGCATCGGCGTGCTCAAGCTGCCCTTCTTTGTCCAATTCAGATGAAGCTCAGCTGGTGCCAGGGGCAGGAGTGAGAATTCATGAAAACAACCAATCTGCAAGTTTCGCCTGTCAGCAGCCTTCTCATTATTATCCTACAGACTCTAACCGTCCAAAAGTTTCTTCCTATCGCCCATGTCATGTGGAGCTTAAACACCCTGTGTGTTATTTGCAAGGACAGGCAACTGATGTCTTAGGTTGCTTTCCTCTGGGGGCAAGCGGACCCCAGCCTGTTTCCGGTTGCATACCAGAATGCGCGACCGCGCCTGTCCAGCTTGGTGATTATCCTATCCACGAGTCAATTTTAAAACGCGCTTGCGCCGGCAAGAGCTACTTGACTGAAAGAGGACGGAACAATAGAGCAGCGAAACCGTTCCTAGAAGACACAATTATCTTAGGGTCCTCACCTCCCATAAATGCTCCACAGTCACAGCAGGCCCGTATTCTCGGGAGACATGGCCACTTACCTAGACACTGCGGCGGCTCCACAGATTATAACAGTATCCGGGCAGCGTCTTACAAGATCGACCACTTGAATAGACATTCAGGTGCTTCCGTGATCGTTGAGCCCTCAACAAGGGCAATTTGCTTCAAAAGCTCACAAAATCCAAATGCACGGGCACATCATGCCGGGCAATTGTGTAGGCGACGAGATGGAAGTTCCGAAATAAATTCCTGTCCGTTTGATCTGGCGGATCACTTTAAGGAAGAAGATATGACGAATCGCGCACAACAGCAGCTCTTGCAAGTCAACGCCGCAATGTCTGAGGCGTCAGATGCTAAAATATGTCCTGATTTATGTTTCAGTGAAAGAGGTAGGCCGGAGGGAAGTTTCACTGACTAATGCACCTCGAAAATCTTAGGAAACGGATTTACACTATGTCCTTGAGCTCGGTTGCTAGTTGTAGACAAAGGTTTTCCCAATGGTGTGAAATAGGGCCCAGCCAGCTGGACACTCTCCCCAAAGGCAATCCCAGGCGTTCCGCCCAACACCCTTATTGTCGGAGTGATCAAAATATCGGCGACCCCAGAGGATGTCAGACAAAGGACAAAGAGTTCCCAGGTTTGTCCCGCACAACAAGCTAAAGAAACGTGTTTAGGGAGAGCAACGGAATAGTTCTCATGCACCAGAGACATACGGCTTTCCTACCTGTCCGCTCACGGCAGACCGTACGTGCAAGTCAAAGTGTCAAACATTTGAGGTGTGTCAGGCGCGCTATGCAGATGCTCCGCCTAAGTGTCAAACGCAATCGAAGCGTACTCTTTATACGTGGTTGCCAGAGCGGCATCACCACACAGAGTTGCCTCCAGCTGCTGACGATTATTCGAGCATTCTTGACTATGAAGCTGAAACAGAAGTACCGAAGGAATTTCTTCAGGACGGCTCTCCAGAACACCTTAATTGCGCGGTTAAACGAAGACGAAACCGAGAGCCGCTTCAACCTTCCATGAGCGGGGCTGATGGGAGGAAACCATCAAAAGAACAAAATGAGCCAGGACCAAGACCACCAATAAGGCACCAAAGAGGCGCGCTGCGCCATGTGAAGCTCGACGCGAGTGGGAGCAGGCCCTTACTGCAGACACAAATACAGTCTCCCACTGCATCCGATAGACCAGCGCGGAAGATACAGCAGCAGCAGAATCCACCGGCTGTTCAAGATGGGTCTCGGATATGCCAAAAAATATTTGGGGGGCAACAAATCATGCAAAATCAGGTGGGCGCCCTCCTCCACCCCTCGACGCGGCAGCAGACAAGGTACATAGCTAACAAGAGCACTAGCTGGAGCACTGCAAGCAAGCCCTCTGATGCGGTTGTAGGGGAATTCACCTGCATTTACCGTACTGCCTAAAGCTCTAAATTACGGCCGTTTACCTTGCATTGCCTAGGTTATAGACTACGAAACCATTTCTCTCGTTGGTAGGAGACTTGCTGTCATATCCTTGGCACGAATAGTCATGATTACTTTCTTATGCATCAATCGGAAGAACAACATTCCACAGCAATTAACATTTTGTTTGATAGTTGCATGGATATTATTGTGTCTGCCTAACAGCTTATATATGACTGCATTTCTGCTCAGCCCACTCGCGGAACCTTTCCCGTCGCCCCACAGCAACATAAAAACCCCACAGGACCGTAATGCACAGCAATCGTCTTCTTTCACAGAGAAATGTGAAGCCGCAGGACTCAATGATACAGGTGTACCAAGCAAACTGTGCGCTTCCGCCAAACTAGCTTCTGTGAATAGCGAGGATGGGGTTCAATGCTGCAGTCGTCGTCAATCTGACTGCACAACGGTTGAAGACACTAGGACACAGCATGAGAGCAACTCCATCGACTCTAAGCCAACTGCTGGACCAGCAATTGCATCTGGTACGCAGATGCTGTCAGCTCCAACAGGAGGACTTCGGAAATCTCAGAATAGTTGTTCGAACATTGATCCATGTGGCATTTTCAGTACAGGGGCTGTCGGCAGTGCTCAAGCCGCAGTTAGATCAGCACCTGCGGATGTCCCCTGCATACCAGATAGCATGGATCAAGACTGCACCTCTCCTAAAGAGTGTTCGGTGGCCGCCCAAATTAGCTGCTGCCCTTGGAGAACTGTATGCGGAGCTTCATGCGAACGCCCTAGCCTACCTAGTGACGGAATCGTTCACTCAGACAGGGCTGTGGGCAGAGGCCGCCTACAGGAACACATCAAGGTGATTGAGAAAGTTCAGACCGTTCGTCCAGGAGCAGGGCTGCACAGTCCTGAGTCACGATGCATCTGTACATCGCGGCAGTGCGCTAGAATGTGCCCCGCACAACCGGCAAAACTCAGATGCTTTTCATCCCCCGGGTCGCGGATCCCAGCATCACCAGCCGTTCCGCAGCTAACGCATTGTTCACAAGATGAGGCAAGCGCCTCCCCTTTCCGCAGATCCATCGGAGCAAGAAATCGTACTTTTTCTGCAGGGCCCAAGGAGAGCAATGTTCAGGCCCAAGCGTGCCACTCAGCTGCTATTGCAGAGAATCAACATAGGAACACTTGTATTACGGCCTTTGAAGGGTCGCGGAAGACTATTCATGCTGAAGGTGGAGCTGCGGGAGCATGTAGGTGCTTAGAGGCAGTGACGTGTGCGTGCAACCGAAAGGAAGCATTCTTTCCAAGGGAGTACCAAAATCCCCAGAGCCGCCTTCCCTCTACGGAGCATGAAGGGTTGGAAAAAGGGCACCAAACAGAACAAAATACGAATGAAAACACAGTAGCACCTATGCTCGGCAATGATTCGTTTTCGCAACCTTCGAGTGCTTTCCTTGGAGGCCCTACTCAGGAGGATGCCTGTCCAACTGAATGTGCAAAATCCGCAACACTTTCAACTGATACATTTTCTCGAGAAAAGGATTCGATTAGCCGCAGCACATTAGCGAAAATGGAAGACCAACAAGAATGCAAAAATGTGCATGAAATCCAGGTCCACTATGACGACTTACTCAGACCCATACACAGAGCAAACGTATGCACAGCTGCAACGAGTGTACCTGTGGAAGAGTTTCAACAGCAGCCTGTCGACAGTGAAGTTGGGTCCTTCCCTGTCTGCACATCTTCGTCTGGCTGCCCATTGCCGTCCCTCGCTTCCTCTGAGCTTTTGTACCTTCTACAGCAGAGCATCCGTTCCGCTAAAAGTGCTGCAGTTGCCATGGCGAATTATTCGTCTTGCTTATCGAATATGCTGGAGACGGAAGCGCAAACAATTACAGGGGACAGCACCACTGATCTCTTGGTTCCGGGACACCATGAAAGGGGGAATGCAAGCGAGATTGACAGCAGTTGTTTAGTCACACCGGCAAATTCAAGGCTTCCGCCGCCTTCAGGATTTCCCGTTTTGACAACTCGTAGTCAACGCACTTGTCATTCTCCTCATAATTGTATCCATACAGTGGTACCTGGGGTCGTCACAGTGGCAGTGAGCAGTCCGCAGATACGCCGGTGTTTTCATTCCGAGAGGGAATCCACTTCCCCACTCCAACCATATTCTTTACATGCGTACGCAGCTTCAAAGACGACGTGTAACAACCAGTCATTGGCAGACTTGGCGGGAATGGAGGACTTGAAGCTTGCTTGCCCCTCCTCCCCTCCTAGTACAGTGATTCCCTGTCCTGTGACACAACGGCGTACTGCACGCAGTGCAGTGTCTATCCCGGTGGTTAAGTCAAATGAAGATACCACCGTAACGATGAAGAATGAACGCCCTCACCGAGACGAAACACGCGAAGATGCTTCACATCATCTGGGAGTCTCTTCAACTAGCAACGTGGAGGAGCGATGCAAAGCGAAAACTGAGTTTCCTCAGGACAGCAAAGCAGCAAGCTGTGCTGAAAAACTACCCGAGTTACGCATTTTCACCGTCATCCAGGATACCAAGGATCTGCAGCGCCGCGAAGTAGAAGAAAGCATCCTGCACACACACAAAGTAGCAAGCAAATACCAGAGCCAACCTCTTCCAGGCTCAGTAGTAGCTACGCCTTCTGCTACTTTGCTCAGTTCACCACATGAGAACTCTGACAACAAATTGACAGCGTGCACCTCGGCTGGCAGAAGCCTGACCAGCCGATTCCTGGCACACATTCGTCAAGGCATTCGCCTTACACGTCGTCGACACAGAAGTACAAGCACCACCCGAATTCACGGAGCCCGTCCACTGCGCGAGGCCTCCACTAATCCTGGAGGAGCTGGATGCGGAGGAGAAAAGGGACTTCACACGTTTCGGGAATCGTGTGTCCGGCTTCAAGCTCAGTCAGCGGGGACAAAAGAAGATTCGGCTGCACATGATGCACCAGCAGAGTTTCGACCATTCACCTATGACAGCAGAGAAACAGCTGGTGTACACTTGGCCGTTCCAACTATGAAGATGGTGTCACAGCTCGCTGCAAACGCGGAAGAAGCCGGGCATACTACAAATGGGAGTGAGCTGTGTCCTGCTGGGCTAAAGCGGCACTCAAGTCAGAGAGCAGCATCTCAGGATCACGCACCTCGTGACAGTGTTAAAGAGGCATTGCTACTTGACGCTCCCGTTTTCTCGGTATCGGCCTCCCATAGCTGCCTTCCTCCCACAGACGCATGGAGTAATTCATATTCAAGGGACCCGACACCATTATCAGGTTACTTAATGGCGAATTCAAGAGGCAGCTTTCCATCTACACAGTTGGCAACATACCCGAAGGCTGTCCGCAGCTGCTTCTCTCAGCAACAGGAGGTGCCTAATAATGTTCATAGTGGAGCTGCAACGATTAGTAGTACGCTCGAAGACTCAAATAACTGGAGAGAAACTGCCAATACACTCAATAAGGACTACTGCCAGTTCAGTGTGCATGATGCTAAAGGTTGCCTGGACACTCCAAGAACGATCACCGCATCATTGGATGTCATTGCAAATAGAAGAATAGCGAAAGGCGGCTCCTGCATTCACCAATCGGGCCGCCTTTTGGAGAAGGCAGAGTTGCAAAAATGGCAGGACCTCCTCGAGCTTAACAATATTATTCAGCGAGGGGCCCGTTGATTGAGCGCCAGTCCAATAGCCACTTTTTATTTAGTGTTTCAGATAGAGTATGAAAAGGGCCCCTTGTCTGTAAGTTGTCACGAAGTAAGCCGATGAAGACGGGCTTACCAAGGCACTCGGGCAGCATTCTACCAGTATTGTTGCCCGTTGGGGCCTGCTTGTTTTAGCTGTCCAAAGCAGAAGCTTGAAACGCAACTTAGTATGGCAGGTTATATATGCTTGCATAGACGAGTGCAAAAGCCAGAATTGTTCCTTACTACTCGTGAACTTCTTCGGGTAGGCTGACATTCGGGCTGACATTCGTAGGCGATTGGGCAGTTTGGAACCTCCTCGTTTGCAGCCGGGACTTTAATACATTGCATACATTTTATTTGCAATGACGGCAAAGGGGGCTTTCCTCCTCTTGTCGCTTTGGTTGGGCTCTTGAGGCCACTTCGATAGTAATTAGTTAGTTTCCAGGAGTTGGTGGCACCGAGCCGCCTTATATTTGCATTTGACCCAAATCAGCGTCTTCGCCATTCTGCCTCCACTGTTAGTAATTCGTCCCTTTCTAAACCACAGCAGCGTTGCGAATAGTGATTACCCACGATAACACGAGTGCAGTGTTGTCTTCTGCACACTTTGGGATCCGCAGCACCAGTATCATGATTGACCATACTGATCAAACGCATGAAAGCATTCTTTGTTCTCCAGTGGGGGAAACGGTTGGCATTGGCGGATCGCATGCCGCTTGCGTTCTCTGATGTCTAGGTTGCGTTCCTGCGTCAGTTAGACCAAGAAACCAACGTGAAGACCTTCTATGAGTGCTTTATACATTCGTTGGATTCAAACCACAGTAATCAACTACGGTGGAGACTAGTTTAATATTAAATGATATCCTGATTACCACCATAAGTAAAAACGATGCTCCGGGTGGCCTGTTCAACGAACTGCAGAAGTACCAAGTCGAAGTGCTCACTGATTGGTGCAGGCTGCAGGCAGTTACCACAACAACTAACACAAACTGCCAAAGCTTCCCTTCGGAACTTCACGCAGACAGTGTAGCCATTGCCTTCGAAATATGCAGTTTCGAACGGTGTCCATGATGCAGTGGCAGAGATGTCCTGCAGCCATTTTTTATTGTGCAGGCTAGACAGTTACCTGAATTTCAACTGCCCATTGCTCAAGAAAAATCAGCATGACACCTGGGAAGTTATCGGGAATATGTAGTGGGTGATTGAGCAACAGTGCATGCAATGCGGCTTAGGTTTTGTCCTGAGATTTGCTTGCGCAGGACTGATCCGAATTGCACCAACCAACATTGAATTCGACCACGCTATTTTTTAGTTTGGCTTCCTCGCTGGCCTATCACTACTATTCCTATTGTCCGAAAGGCTTCTTCTACTCGGATATGAAAAGTTGATAGTTGGGCCGCATACGGAGAACAGGGGTTCAACCAGGCGTAGGCGTCGAGCCTGTCCACTACAGCGCAGATGCCCTCATACTTCCGAATGACTGTCAGGCCACTAGCAAATTCACTGATATATCTGTGGAAGTATATTTCCAGGAAAGCTCTGCAAGGGTACAGGCTTAAGAGTATTCCTTGGCTTTTGTTGCTTATATCGCGGGGACGTGGCGTTGAATTCCTTCGCTGATGAGGAACGTGATCTTGGGCATCAACAGGGCTTCGCCACTCGCTCCACTCTTTCCTTGATCCCTGTATGGCTTGTCAAAAGCAGTATCGTGCGTTTTGCAATAACATACTGTACGAAGTGCAGCTGGAGCGTGTAGCCGGTGAAGCCGGCGCCTCGCCTGGTACCACAAGATCGCCGTTGATGATGGATGATGTAATGATTCTGTCGTGGCCCATTGCTGAGGGTAGCGGGCAGTACAGCCGCATGGATGTATACCGAATATGCTGCAATTTTAAAGGGAAATGGGAATCGCCACAAGCAAATGCAGCAGCAGCTGCAGCTCCAGTCTGTTCAAGCAAGGGGCGGCTCTCTTTAATGAGACCCGTTAGAGTGCTGTCGATGCTAGCGAACCCAACGAAGAGGTTGCAGGACAACGATGCAAGGATTCGAGGCCCCAAGTGACGCTTATCACCGTCATTTTGGGTCTCGAATTCTTGCTTCTCCAACTCCCTTGCCTTTTCATACGCCTGCAGTCTCGAATTCTTTGACCGTTTTTGTTGCAAAAGAATGATGTTTGCTGTTCGAAACGCCCTCCCCGCCTTCTGATTGTCGAGATCAATGTCTGCCGGCGGTTTCCGCTTTTCCTCCCTCTTCGGGAGGGGCTGGCATTCATCACTGCAATATCAATAGACTCAAAGTATCCTGATCGTTGGCAAACTGTCAGCGTTCCGTCTCTCCTAAAGGAGACGATATGTTGCATAAGTATTTTATCATCCCGGTACGGTCAAGCATATCACGTGCCGGTTCTCTCACCTCTACCCGCCCGGCTGCTTACTGTGTTTTTCCGGAGGACAGCCTAGCAGTGAACCACTGCTACAGAAATTCCGAGTCCACCGTTGCTCTTCTGTTAGAAGCTATCGATATATTTTACTATCGACAAGTATCAGTTATACTGATACTTGCCGATACTGAAATATATCGATAGCTTCCACTAATTAATTTTTTTCAGTTTTGACACCGCCTGGTCCCATGCCTCCATAGAGATGCACCAACATCACATGGAGTGCCGGAAAGCTTCCATATTTCCGATATGCTCCGCAAAAGCAGTACCCCTCCTTAGGTGCAGGTACCTGTATGGAGCATCCATTGCTAATAGCAAGGTGCCAATAACAACTGGAGTTCTACTGGTTTTGGTTGGAGACGTAAATGAGGCTATACAGTGGCAAGACACATCTTTACCACGCCCTTACCGTGGCGATCGCAAATATAGGCTTCCAGCAGAGGTGCAGGCATTCTTAGAAGATTTTCTCTTCTGTTGGAACACTTTCTGTGTAATGAGGTACAAAAATTGGGCTTGAGTTAACTCGGCAAAGCTCCGAAAAGCAGGCTGTCTCAACACATGGGGGTAGATTGTGACCATTCGCGCATGAGAAGTAAAAGGCGGACATTAAACGAGGTTGCTGGGACAGTTGCAACATAAGTTTCTGTAAACGTGTACCTGTTCAGCTGTTCAGCATCATCGGTACTACTCATAGCTATTCTACGGAGTGCCCGGCTATGGGGGTTGGTTCGTTGTTTGCGCCTGCATCATTTGATCCACACAGGGCTAGCAAGGGCAATGCCGGGTCTTGGACAATATCGGAGGACTACTGTGAGCTCCAACGAAGTAAAAATGGGGGTTCCTTAGCTGCAGTTGGCTCCTTCCAAAGGCCTTCAGGCACCGCGCCGGCAGCGGCTCACAGCCTGGGGCTGCGGGAGAGGAAGTGACCTGCGACGAGTTGCACGTCACTTTCACGCAACTGACGTTACAAGACAGCCCCACAATCAAGTACAGGCAAGCCTGCGTCACTGTGCATGAAAGCTGTAGATAATGGCTGAGTAGTTTTGCTTTCGCACTGTTTGCCTACCAGCGCTGGGTAAGGCTCCGTTTGGCAATTCCAGGCAGCAGTGCCAACACCACACAGATTTGTCTTGGAGATGTACAGCCCAGCCATTGACTGATGCATGCACTAGCACTGTATGCAAATGTATTCAACTGCTTCATGCCTCCGCATCCCTAAGTATCCCGACTACATAAAAGTAGCAGTACATATTATACCAGCCTGACATGCATAACAAACTATATACACTTCTTCGCGGTACCCGTGGGCAATCGGGAGCATGCTCATCCGTGAGCTGGGCTAAGCAGGGGCTAAAAAAGGCCAGTTTGGCAAGTTAAAATGGCATACACGGTTTAAACCAACAGAAAGGCTCCAAATCTTTGAAAGATTTTTTAACTGTCTCCTCCCTCTCTGCCGCGTTTGCTGGTGCTGCTGCTCGCGAGAGGCTGTGGGGCTCCGGTGGCGGTGGGTCTGTCGTTGTGGGGTTTGGTGTAGTGAAGAGTCGCATACTTGTTGTTTCCTGCGTAATATCATTTCTTTTGTGCCTCTTTTTACAAAAAGGGGCGCAGCAGGAAGCCGAGTGGCCCCTACTGCGCTACCGATTGGAACCCCCTTCTCTGCCTCGAGGCTATAGCCAGGGACTGGCTGAACGTACACAGGAGACGGTCCCTAGAAGCATTGTGTCTGACTTTAGGATTTCATTCTTAAGACCTGCGCTTTGAGATTTTTGGGCTGGTCCTGCTACAATTACCCTGTTGTATCTGACTGCGGCAGCTTTCTGGTGGCCGCGTCGTGTTTTGTGTTTGTGTCAACCAGTTTTCGTTCCCTTTCGCGTCCTAGTTATATTTTGAGAAAATGGAGGAGGGCAAAGAAACGTGCGGGAGGTTGAAGTCGTTGCGACTGCACATCCCTCTAAACCGCTACGTGCTGTTGTTCCTGTATTTGGTGGTGGTCTTAGCGCGGGGTTGCACCTACTGGGGATGGAACGGCATTCAGGAAATGTTATACAAGTCAGGGGCGTATCTATGGGAGTGTGACGACCCTTCAACTATTACGGAGTTGCGAATAGGCGACGAGAAGTACATTGACTGCCCTGCAAGGAAACAAATGTTGGGGGGTATCTTCACCACAGCTTTGGGCTCGAACATGCTTTCCTCCTTCCTTGCTGGCATAGTTTTGGATGCAGTTGGCCCCAAGATAACGATGTTATTCGGCATTTTGATGGACGTTGCAGGCTGGTTGTTACTGGGATTTTCAGGAGAAAGTTTCCGTGCCTTCTACGCGGCAGCTTTCTTCATCGGAGTTTCTGCAGATCCTGGTTACTTGCCTCTGTTGTCAGTTAGCAAGCTCTTCCCTAGCAACTCTTCCTTTATTATATCCGTCATGGGTTCTGTTCGTTCAATATCTTTTGCTGTTCCTGTTGTTATGTCTGCGGTGTTCCAAAGTTCTTCTTTCTCTCCCGATGATCTATGGAAGATGTGCGTGGGGTACGTCGGAGTTGGTCAGGGAATTTCGTTGCTTGTGACAATTTTGTGTGTCCCCATGGCTTCCTTCAAGGCGCCTGTTACATCAGTAGTTACACCAGAAGGAGCAGCAGCGACCGACGAGGAACAACCTCGCGATGCATCAAAGGAAGAAGGCTCTGTTTCAACAGCAACAGCAGCGGCGGGAAGACAGAAAGACACGCGTTCTTTCGCACAATTGCTTATGGACCCCAAATTTTTACTTCTTCTTCCTATATTCGTTTGCGCCCTTGTCCGTTCCGATTACTATGCGAAGTCCAACAAGGAGCAGCTGATTACCTCTGACGGCCGAGACTTGTACCAAATGTTTGCAATTTTCAACATCTTAAGCTTTATTCCTGGGCCTCTCTTTGGTCGTCTTGTAGATAAATACGGCATTATTTTGGTGTTGTTACTATTGAACTCGTCAGGGGTATTGATGTTCTTCTTCTTGGTATTTGACTACCTCGCATGCAAGGGTATATCGGTCTTCTTCTTCTTCATCTATACCTCCTTTGTGCTGAGCAATGTCTATTGTTTCATATCAATCCACTTCCCCGAACACGCATTTGGCAAACTGACAGGTCTTACTTCTGCAACAGGAGGGGTATTTGTACTGATTAGCATGTTATGGTATAAGAAGGTGCTGGAGTACGAGCCACCTAACAACTTTATTGTTGTTGACGGCATTATGGTGGCTGCAGGACTTCTAGTATACGTGCTAATCTTTGTTCTGTGGAAAGTATCAAGAAAAGAGCGTCAGGCAGAGGGAAAGATGAAACAACAGAAGACTCTACCTGAGCCCAATGAGCCATCTTCAACGATTTCTGTATAAAGAAATCGAACTGCATGCACCGCGCAGGAGGGGGTGTGGTGATAATATTATTTTGAATATAGATATATATTTATTTATAAGAGCTCGCTATGAGCTCAATGCACCTTAGACAAAGAAAGAAAGAGAGAGAGGAGAGGCGCGGAGTGCGGCACGTAGATGTGCCTTGAGCACGACGAGTGTGCAGGGAAAGAAGAACCATATACCCGAGACTATTTAATAATAAAAAAGTGTGTTATCTACAGAAGCCGTATAAAGAGGGCAGAAGTATGCAGTTAATTATAGATGCGCTTGTTTAGAGGAGCAAAAAGAAAGAAAACAATAAATAAGCTCAAGGAGGTTGGTGATCAGTAAATGCACTAGAAACGAGGAAGAAGACATCACCTCTTTCTTTACAAGAAAAGGAAAGGTGTTGCTTGTTCATAACAATTGGCGGGAGAGAGAGAGAGAGAAAGAGGAAAAAAGACAGTGACAAAAAAAAGGAAAAAAGGGGCTCAATGCAATGAATATTTATTTAAATACTTTCGCTTCTTTCTTGTATATTTCAGGAAAAACAAGAAGAAGCAGTAAGTCTATATAAACAGCATTTGAATATACAAGCCAAAGGGGTATATATACATATATATATATATATATATATATATA
>NW_013566890.1:10000-13617 GCF_000499605.1 Eimeria maxima | reverse complement strand
TATATTATATATTATATATTATATATTATATATTATATATTATATATTATATATTATATATTATATATTCTCCTTTTTTCTTAAGAAACATTATACAATGAGGTGCCTATACACCTCACCAGAGGTCTCATGGCATCTAATGCCATTTTTGCTGCCATTTGTATACTTCTTGGATGTTCTTCTTTTCTTCTTGCTCCTCTAAATGGTAATTGTACACCTAATACTCCTATTCCTTCTTTTCTTGCAAAATCACATAAAGGATTAGGCATTGGAGATAAAGATGTACCCGTACCCGTGTATATAGATGCCTCCATCCCTGCAAGGGTTTGCACAATACGCAAAAAAAAGGGTTTACAGAGAGGGTTTAGGGTTTAGGTTTTAGGGTTCTAGCAAGCGCAGCATTTTAAGGGTTTAGGGTTTAGGGTTTAGGGTTGTTGCTCTGTGGGGGAGTTATTTAAATGAATACTTATAAATTAGATATAATGTTGAACATTAATTTTGTTTTTTCTCTCTTTACCTGCGCCAGGGAAACAGAAAACGAGTAAACGTGACCCTCCTGCGGGCATGACTGCTCGTGGGAACCATTTTTCGTCAGGTGTACGTACACCTGAATTCTGAGGGTTTAAATTAACCCCCATTTTAGAGGAATTTTAAGAACAAAAGAGAAAATGTCTGAAAATTGAATTATAAAGGGGGATTATCAATGAAAAGAGAAGAAAAAAGCGTCGGCAGCTGTAGACCGAGAAAACCCACAGAAACCAGGCCCACCAAGACGAAAAAATACAAAACAAAGCCGAAACACCGCTGTATATGATGTTTTTATTGCAATAAAAACAATTTAATGTGTTTTTATGTGTTTTTTTCGTGAAATTAACCGCAAAAAGACAGAAAAACAGACAACAAACTCTGAAATTGGACCACATGCGCCAGTTCGCCAATGCGGAGCCCATGGCGACACACAGTGAACGAAATCTCTTGTCTATAGCAATAGATATAAAAATAAAGAGAATTAATATTAATAATTTAATTATTTAATTATAAAAATTTAGAAAATTAATCTATTTCAATACATTTAATGCCTGAACAATGCTGCATTTCCTACAGGAAGCTCTCCATGGATCAAGAAACCTACTCGTCGCTTGCGGTCGCTCACGGTACAATTCAGCAAAAAACAGAAAAGGAAACAAATACACCGTAAAATACATAAAATAAATTACTTTTTAAAGAATATTTCTTGAACAAAGTTAAGTTTCATGATAGTTATGTTGAATATGATGAGATTACCGTCAATTTATATATAATTACTTTATTCATATTTTTCATGAGTCAGTCAACCCCCCTGTACAAATACAGTTTTTTTTATGCAAAAATACACCTGGAGATTAATTCTTGTTGCTAATTTATTGATTGTTATGTTTCTCCTTCATTACCTTCTCTTGCCAGTAAAAGTGTATCTTACTTACTTAGGAGGAGGGCAGAAGAAGTTACGCATTCGTGTGTCTGCATAGTACTGACGTAATGAATACACCACAGCAGATCTACCTCATGCTGCTACTAAGGGTGGCCTACCAGTTGCACCTACACCCCATGGTACTGCTGCTGCTGCTGCTGCTGCTGCTGCACGTAAGGAGAGTGTGCAACTGGCATGCATGCATCTCCCTTTGCGCAATGGGCACAGCAGCAGCACAGCCTTCTATGGCTACTAGGGAGAGGAAGCTTCCTTTCCTTACTTGCTTCTCTGTGCTGCAGGAAGCCCTGCAGCACAGGCAGCTGCATATGGGGGCATACCAAGCCCCATTTCTGTGCATGCGCTAATACGGGTAGGAACCTCAGCTGCCTCTTAGTACATAATGTGCATGCAGACACTAATACAAGATAAGGCTGCATGCGCATGCAACCCCTTATACCAACATATTTGCCGGTAAGGTAGATATAGTAGGGATTTATATATTATATATTTTATTAATATAATACCTCTTTTTTTTCTTATTTATTTGTTTCTTCTTGTTTATCTACCAGCCTATGCTATTGCTGTTTCTTACTCATGGGGGGCTGATGGGTATATATTGGTATAATTAAATAGGCAATAAAGTTGTAAAATAAAACAAAGAATTAATAAGAAAAACAAGAAAAGGAAGAATAAATAAATAAATCTTTGTTTATTCACATTTCCTTCTCTCCCCTTCCTTGAGTATTCGTCACAAGCTGTTGCTGCTCTATACCTCCTTTATTTATAAATAAATAATTATATTATTATTATTATTCTCTATATAATTATGTATAATTCCTTTAATTATAAATAAATAATTGTATATTATTATTATTATTATTGTTACTATTATTATTATAAAGGTACAAGATATGCACAAAGAGTGCCGCTGGTGTATTGCAATACAAATTAAGGAAACATTTTTCTCTTCTTTCCTTGAGAAAATATTCCTTAGGAATATATAGTGTTCCTATAGATGATTAACAACTAACAATTATACGCTGATTCCTTCTATAGAGGGAAAGGAAGAGAGAAGGCAGAGGTATATTTGCTTGGCGTCTCCACCGCAGCATACATACTAGGCAGATCTCTTGCTCCAATATACCAACTATATAATTTACCTTGGTCTATATACAAACACATTTATATTTTTTGTACATCTATGCAGTAATATAGGTTAGGTATCGTTAACTGTATTGAATTAATATGCAAACAATAGGAAAATATTGCCGTTTGTTTACTTGAATTTTTGCCGCACACTCTATGCATGCACACTTCTTATAATGTGTGTTATTTCCGTTACTTTTTTGACTATAATTCGCTCTGAATTTGCTGTTTCAATTTATTTACACAAATTCAAGTTGAGGTGTATGTACACCTCAACAGTCTGATTAGCGCTTACCGTTATTTGAACTATACAACATAATACCTTCGGTGAGGATGGGGCCCTCTGGGGCTTGGTGGTAACAGCCCCGTTCCTTTTTTTTTAAATAATTTCCCTTTATTTCCTTATTTTTCAATTGTTAAAATGAAATCTTTCTTCGTTACTCGCATAGAGGAAGACTAGGAGGGCGTAACGCCCGCAGCGCCCCCACCTGTTCATGTGAAGGTTGATCCGGATAACCTTTTCTGTCTTTTTGCCGTTTCTTCGTCTAGAACGATATTTTTCGTTTATTACAGTTAATTAGCTACTAAATGCTGCAGCAACAACAGCAGCAGCAGCAGCAAATAGCCGCATAGGAGGAACCTTGCGTGTTCCTGAATTTGAATTTCTTGTTGTAGCCATCAGCAGCAGTTATTTTGCGATCTTTCTTATACGAACAAGTTAATAAAGAAAACTTTCTTATTGATTAATGATATTATATTTTATTTTCTCATGAGATTCTCTTTAAGGATTTCATCTCTTCTTTAGCAGCAGGATGGATATCTGCATGAAGGAAGAAGACGCTGCAGGAGCAGCAGCTGCTGCCCCTGAAACCCAGAGCCTTAGTGCAGCAAATGAAGCAGCCGACGCCTCCCTTGATGCGCCAGAGGCAGCAGATGCAGCAGCAGATACACCAGCAGATGCTGCAGCAGATACAGCAGCAGATACAGCAGCAGATACAGCAGCAGAGCAGCAGGTAACCAA
>NW_013566890.1:5000-7500 GCF_000499605.1 Eimeria maxima | reverse complement strand
GGGGTGACGGGTCTATTGGTGAATAGAATCCCTGATGCGCATAAGTAAGACTATTTATTTATTTTATTTATTTTTATTTATTTTTATTTTTTATTTATTTTTATTTATTATATTGTGCGGATAAATAAAGTTTTATTTTTATTTCTTTTTTATTTATCCTCTAAACAGCTCGGGTGTATACGCAGCTCATGAAAGAGCGGTTTCCTTATTATCTAGGGTTTAGGGTTTAGGGTTTAGGGTTTAGGGTTTGTGTTCTGTTCCTGTTGCTGCAGCGGCATGCCCGTCACATCTTTAATGTTGTCTAGATCGGGCAGGTAAGAAGACTTATAATTGAGGTGTATGTACACCTCAATTTATTATTGCATTAGGGTTTAGGGTTTAGGGTTTAGGGTTTAGGGTGTATATATACCGTATAAAGATGCTGCTGATTGCATTTCTTCTCTTTTTACCTTTTTTTCCTTAATTAGTAATTAATTATAATAAATAAAGGAATAAATAAATAATAATAAATAATAATAATTAATATTAATAATAAAAAAAACTTTCTTCTTGTTTATTGTTATAATAAAGGTATCTTCTTTCTTCGGGGTTTGATGGCAACTCGCGTCTATGGGACTTAAGGAAGGGACAGCAGGTACAGCAGCAGCAGCAGCAGCAGCAGCAGCAGCAGCAGCAGCAAGAGCAGCAGCAGGAGCAGGAAGAGCAGCAGCAGGAGCAGTAGGAGCAGCAGGAGCATGTTTAATACATCAATCTGTAGCATTTTTAATCTATTTTTATTTAGGGTTTATAAATTAGGGTTTAGGGTTTAGGGTTTAGGGTTTTATTTTTTTTTGCTGCTGCAGTTGCTAGTTATTCGTACGGGGAACAGCAGAAGAGACAGAAGAGCAGCAGCAGTCTTCTTACAACAGGAAGCATTTATTGCCTCAATAGCGGGTAACGGTAAGAAAATATATTTATTTATTTATTTATTTATTTATTTATTTATTTATTTTATTTGTTTAGTTATTTCCTTTTATTTTTATTTTTATTTTATTATTTATTTCTTCCTTTTTTTCTTGCGCTAATTCGCTCTTTTCCCTCCCTCCAGTGCCTGTGTATCTAGGGTTTAGGGTTTAGGGTTTAGGGTTTAGGGTTTGTGTACAGAGCAAGGGTCTCCTCTAAAGATATTTGATTCATATAGCGGATCTTCTGTCTCCTTTAATGTCCCTCCTTATCAAGCGAATAGAGTCTCTAGGTTGGTCGAGGGTTTAGGGTTTAGGGTTTAGGGTTTAGGGTTTAGGGTTTTTTTATGGTTCTGCTGCTGTTGCTGCCATTAGTGGTGCTGTTTCTGTTGCCGCTCGTGCTGCTGATGTTGCTACTCCTGCTACTGCTGCTGCTGCTATTGCTCCTGCTGCTGCTGCTGCTGCTGCTGCTGCTGCTTGTTGTGCTGCAGCAACATATGTGCTATTCGTTCTTCTCCTTCTGCCTTTGCATGCGCTGTTGGTACAGCTGATGGACAGTAAGGCATATTTATTTATTTATTTATTTATTTATTTATTTATTTATTTATTTATTTTCTTATTTATTAGTTTATAATGTATTTATTTATATTTATATTTATCTATTTATATTTATATTTATATTTATTATTTTTCTTTTTATATATCTACTTTTTTCTTTTTTATTACTCTCCTTTTTTTTTCTTCTTTTCCTTTTTTCTTCTTTCTTTCTCTTATTCCTTCTTTTTTAATTCTTTTATTATCTTTATAAATGCCTTTTAGGGTTTAGGGTTTAGGGTTTAGGGTTTAGGGTTTAGGGTTTAGGGTTTAGGGTTGTTTTTTGTATTCAGGTGCCAAATTTTGAATTTTTCTCTCCCTTCCTCTTCATAGACACTTTTCTTTTTTTTTCTTTTTTCTTCTTCTTTTTTCTTCTTTTTTCTTCTTTTTCTTCTTTTTCTTCTTTTTCTTCTTTTTCTTCTTTTTCTTTTAATTCTTTTAATTTTATTTAATGAGGTGTATCGACACGGCAGCGCAAGACAGGCGATAAACCCTAGGACTAGGGTTTAGGGTTTAGGGTTTAGGGTTTAGGGTTTAGGGTTTAGGGTTTAAGGTTGGGTTAGGCACTGCATGCAGAGGAGATTCAAGCGAGCTCATTCATGCAATAAGGGTTTAGGGTTAAGGGTTAAGGGTTTAAGGTTTAGGTTTAAGGGTTTAGGGTTTATGGGTAAGGGTTTAGGGTTTAGGGTTTAAGGGCACGGGCTCCTTAGGCGTATATAGAGATGACAGTTGTTTGCATATATTAGATGCATTATTTGTATATAGGTAGCATAAACCCTAAACCCTAATTCATACATAAACCCTAAACCCTAATTCCCACATAAACCCTAAACCCTAATTCACGCACAAACCCTAAACCCTAATTTAGATACAAATAGAAAATTTGATTCCTGTGGTTGTTTATGCTGACACTGTGTCTTAGCCACAGTGCCGAGCTAAACAGCTAGCTAGCTAGCTAGCTAGCC
>NW_013566890.1:0-2500 GCF_000499605.1 Eimeria maxima | reverse complement strand
GGTTTAGAGTTCAGCATTTAGGTTTGGGGATTTAGGGTTTGGGATTTAGGGTTTAGGGTTTAGGGTTTAGGGTTTAGGGTTTAGGACCTGGGCTGCATGGGTAGAGGTAAGTAATTCCCTTAATGCTGCTGCATCTTTATCTTTTTGCTGCTGCATTGTTGCTATTTCTTCTGCATGCTTTTTCTTCATTGCTGCTTCTGCTGCTGCTGCAGCAGCAGCAGCAGCAGCATCAGCAGCAGCAGCAGCAGCAGCTAGTGCCTCCTTCTTCTCCTCCTCAAATTTCTCCCTCTGTTGCTGCAGCTGCTGCTCATGACTTGCTGCTGCTGCTCTGCTGCTCGCCTCTCCTGCAGCAAGTGCTGTCTTTAGGTCTGTTAGCTGCTGATGCAGCTCCTCTTGCTGCAGCAGCAGCAACAACAACAACAACAGCAGCAGCAACAGCAGCAACACGAACAGATGCAGCAGCAGCAGCAGCAGCAGCAGCAGCAGCAGCAGCACAACCGCAGCAACTACAGCAGCACAACCACAGCAGCTACAGCACCCCAACCACAGCAGCACAACCGCAGCAGCAGCAGCGGCAGTAACAACAGCAGCAGGAGCAGGAGGAGCAGCAACAGCAGATAAATTACCTGATTCTTTGTATTATAAATATCCTGATTAAGTTGTTGAATAAATGTATCTTTTTCTTCTATTTGCTGCTGCAGCAATTTTAATTTAAATAATAAACTTTGCTCAATTTGCCATGATTCTCTGCTTTCTTTCTCGTGTCTTCCTTTGCTGCTTATTAATTCCTTCTCTAATGCTGCTGCTCTTGCTGCTTCTTGCTGCAGTTGCTGCTGCATACTCCTTGCACGACGAATACTATCCTATTCATTTATTATATACATATTTATACACACACAAAAAAAAAAAATTAAAAAATTAGGGTTTAGGGTTTAGGGTTTAGGGTTTAGGGTTTGGGTTCCTATTACTTAATATTCAACATACAAAACACAAACAGACAACAGAGTGTACGATTTGTTGCAGCTGCAGCAGCACCAGCAGCAACAGCAACAGCAGCAGGGGTACCTCTTCTGTTTGTCTTGTTTTCTGCTCTGCTTCTTCC
The DNA here is from genome assembly GCF_000499605.1 of Eimeria maxima. Lineage (NCBI taxonomy): Eukaryota > Apicomplexa > Conoidasida > Eucoccidiorida > Eimeriidae > Eimeria > Eimeria maxima. The sequence continues at coordinate 1,398 of NW_013566890.1, read as the reverse complement.
TTGCTGCGGGTAAGAGCAGCAATATCTGCTGCTGCTGCCCTGAGGGTTTCTTCCTTTTGCTGCAGTTGCTGCAGCAAACCCTCCTCTGCTGCTGCTTTATCCAATAACTTCCTGTAAGCAAACCCTAAACCCTAAACCCTAAACCCTAACGTTATAAACCCTAAGACTCACGTTAGCTCCCCAAGGTAAAGGAAACAGGCACGAGTAGAAGCTCAAGCTTTTTTCAAGGGTTTAGGGTTTAGGGTTTAGGGTTTAGGGTTTAGGGTTTACAGACTTTTCGAGTTCTTGTACCAAAGAAGATTTCTCTTTCTTTTCTTTCTCCAACATTTCTATTTGTTCATGGAGCTGCGCATGCAGGTAGTCCTCAACAATATTAGGGTTTAGGGTTTAGGGTTTAGGGTTTAGGGTTTAGGGTTTGGAGGTACCTGACGAAGTGCTGCTGCTGCAGTTGCATCTTTTTCTGCTGCCTCCCGACGAGCAGAGAGAAGCACTTCTTCTACTCTCCCTTTTGCGCTGCTCTCCTGCATACCGTAAACCCTAAACCCTAAACCCTAAACCCTAAACCCTAAACCCTAATTCCTTATCCGAAACCCCAGCAGCAGCCCATAGATTCAAACCCTAAACCCTCAAACTCTAAACCCTAATTGTCGTTAGTTGCAAACATAAAACCCTGGGGGTTTAGGGTTGAAAGGCATAAACCCTAATAGAACGGTAACCCTAACTATAAACCCTGATTATAAACCCTAAACCCTAATTATCTGACCGTTTCCCTGAGTTTATTAATAAAATCTTCGTTTGCTTTTTGTGCATTTTCTTCTGCAAGTTTTGCCTTTTGTAGCTGAAAAATAAATACAGATTGAAGGGTTTAGGGTTTAGGGTTTAGGGTTTAGAGTTGAAGGTTAAGGGTTTGAGCTCCTTGTTGTAGGGTTTATGATTTAGGGTTTAGGGTTTATTGTTCATGGTTGAGTGTGTGTATTGTAATCTTCTGAATATTATATGAACCATCAAATTTTAGGGTTTAGGGTTTAGGGTTTAGGGTTTAGGGTTTAGGGTTTAGGGTTTACTAATTGTTGTAAGATATCTCTTTGTTTCTCTGATTCTTGCAATTGTTGTTCCTTATAAGAAATAATTGCCTTTAATTTTTCTTCTGTTTCTTTTTGTCTTTCTGCATAATTTATTGTTGTTTCTTCTAATAAACCTAAATATACATAAACCCTAAACCCTAAACCCTAAACCCTAAACCCTAAATAACGTTCAAGTGGTCTTGGGCATCAGGAAACATCATTTAGGGTTTAGGGGTTTGCCTTAACCCCAAGAATATCCTAAACCCTACCAAACCCTACCAAACCCTACCAAACCCTAAACCCTAAACCCTAAACCCTTGGGGTTATATATATT
>NW_013566889.1:10000-13629 GCF_000499605.1 Eimeria maxima | reverse complement strand
TGCTGTTGCTGCTGCTGCTGTTGCTGCTGCTGCTGTTGCTGCTGCTGCTGTTGCTGCTGCTGCTGTTGCTACTGCTGCTGTTGCTGCTGCTGGTCAGCAGCAGCACCTGCTGCACTCTCTACACGTCTCGAGGTTCTCCCTCTTTGGAGGTTTGTAACAAGGAAATGCTCTAGCAGCGGCTACCCACAGACTTGCTGCCTCTGCTGCTGCTGCTGCTGCTGTCTAGAATGCTGCTGGCTATGCCGCTGCTGCTGCTGACGCCACTGCTGTTGCTGCTGCCTCGGCTGCTGCTGCTGCTCGTCATACCGGTAATGCTGCTGGTGCTGCTCCTCGTAGCGGCAAGGCTGTTGCTCCTGCTCGTCATAGCGGTAATGCTGCTGAGGTTGCTCCTCATACACGTGACGCTGCTGCTGCTGCTGCTGCTGCTCCTCCTCCAAGCGGCAACGCCGCTGCGGCTGCTCCTCAAAGCGGCAACGCCGCTGCGGCTTCTCCTCATAGCGGTAATGCTGCTGCTCCTGCCGCTGCTCCTGCTGCGAGCAGCTTGAGCTTACACGCCTCAATCGACGTTCTTCCCTCCTGTCCATTGGGCACTGCTTCCTGCTATCCGTGAAGTGCTGCTGCTCCTCCTCATGGCGGTAATGCTGCTGCGTCTGTTGTTGCTGCTCGTCATAGCGGTAGTTGTGCTGCTGCTCCTCCTCCTCACAACTGTAATAATGCTGCTTCTCTTCATAACGGTAATGCTGCTGCTGCTGCTCTTCATAGCGGTGAGGCTTCTGCTTATGCTTCTGCTGCTGCTGCTGCTGCTGCTGCTGCTTATGGTGGTGATGAGCATGATGGCTGTAAGGGGGTTCCTTCCGTTGACTTCCTCTCCTCTCTTCAGGAGAAGGAGATCGACGGCGATGTCCCCTGTAGTTGCTGCTGCTGCTGCTTCTGCCGCCGCCGCTGCCGCCGTAGCTGCTGCTGCTGCTGCTGCCGCCGTAACTGTTGTTGCTGCTGCTGCTGCCGCCGCCGCCGTAGCTGCTGCTGCTGCTGCTGCCGCCGTAGCTGCTGCTGCTGCTGCCGCTGCCGCCGCCGTAGCTGCTGCTGCTGCTGCTGCCGCCGCCGTAGCTGCTGCTGCTGCTGCTGCCGCCGTAGCCGCTGCTACTGCCGCCGCCGCCGTAGCTGTTCCTGCTGCTGCCACTGCTGTACCTGCGGCTGCTGTAGCCGCTGTCAGGACAGCTGCTGCAGTTGCGGGTGTCTTGTCTGCTGCTGCGATGAACAGGAGATCCTGCAGTGTCTCCATCTACATATTTGTGCCTCCCTTGCTTCTGCTCCCATTGATGTTCCCCATAAGGGCGACGCTGCTGCTGCTCCCGCTGCTGCTCCCCCCGCTGCTGCTCCCGCTGCTGCTCCCGCTGCTCCCGCTGCCGCTCCCGCTGCCGGTACTGTTCCTCTCTCTCCAATTCCTCCTCCCTATAAACACGACGTCGATGTGATACGCTGTCACTGTCAGAGGTAGGCAACCGCCGATCTCGCTGCTGCTGCCGCTGCTGCTGCCACTGCTGCTCCTCCTGCTGCTGCTGCTGTCCATGTCCGTTGTGCGACACCGTCCTACTCGAATACCTATCATTCCTCTCCCACAAGTTGTCCGATGCGCTCCCGGATGGCTGCTGCTGCTGCTGCTGTTGCTGCTGATGCTGATGCTGCTGCTGGTGGTGTGGCCCTCGTTTCCTCAACTCGTGCCGCTGTTGATGTTCCTGTTGTTGCTCCTGCTGCCAATGCTGCGAATGCTGCGCGTGCTGCTGGTCTCGGCTACTAACCTTGTCCCGATGCTGCCGCCCACCGTCCTCCATATGCATGTGTTGCTGCTGCTGCTGCTGCTGCTGCTGCGACTGGCCACTGTGACTTCGCCTGTCTTCTAGTGCTTGCGGAGCCTGCTGCTGCGGTTGCCATTCCTGTTGATGGCAATGCTGCTGCTGCTGCTGCTGCTGTGCCGGCATCTGCACGTGATGATGCTGCTGCTGCTGCTGCTGCGCCTGCTCCTCCTCCTCCTGCTCTGCGCTGAATCCCCTCATTAACTGTTCATACATCTCCGTCACTCTCTTGAATTTCTCCGCGAACTCCAACACACCCTTATTGACACCCTCAGGAGCAGCAGCAGCAAGAGCAGGTGCTGCTCTCGCTGCTGCTGCTGCTGCACCTGAAGCCCGTGAAGCTGCTGCTTCTGAAGCTGGAAAAGCTGCACCAGCAGCCACTGTTACTCCGCATGGCGTCGCGGCCGCTGCGGCTGTACCATCCGGTGGGGCTGCTTCTGCTGCTGCTGCTGCTGTTGCAGCTGTTGTTGCAGTTGTTGCTGCAGCTGGCGCTTCTATTTGCATAGGCATCGCTATCCCTCTCGGTGTTGGTGCTTGTGCTGCAGCTGCAGCTGCAGCAGCTGCTGTATGCGGTCCTGCTGCTGCAGTGTCCGTGGGAGCATCGGTGGGTGGAGAGGGATTTGCTGCTGAAGATATATATTCTTGTTTGACTCTGTAGCAGCTGCTGCTGCTGCATCCATCAGCAGCAGCAGCAGCAGCACCAGCAGTAGAGTCTGTTTTTCTTATTTTTTTTCTCCCTTGAGCTGTCGTTGTAGACATTGACGATTCAGGCACAGGAGGCACAGCTGCAACAACCTTGCTGCTGCTGCTGTTGCTGCTGCAGTTATTCTTCCTTTTATTGCTGCAGCAGCTGCTGCTTCTGCGGTTCTCTTGATTGTCCCCGCTTGCACTGTCCGTAGGATCGAAAGCAGACGGCACAGGGTATATTTGCTGCTGCTGCGTATGGAGACACGCTGATGCTGCTGCTGCTGCTGCGCCGTTGTTGTTGTTGCTGCTGCTGTTGCTGAACCCTGTACTACGTCTATCAGGAAATGACGAGAGCCTGTGTCTCTCCGCAGTTGTTCCTGTTGCTTTTGCTTTTGCTTTTGCTGCTGCTGCTGCTGCTGCTGGTGCAGGTCGTTCTTGTGCTAGAGCCTTACGGGTGTATATAATATTTTGGAGTTCCTCAGCATCCATTTTATGACAGACTGCAGCAATTGCTGCATCTAGGTGCTGCAGTTCAGCAGCAACAGCAGCAGCAGCAGCAGCAGCTTCTTTTTTTTTTTCATCAGGTGCAGCAGCAACTGCAGCTGCAGCAGCAGCTTCAGCTACTGTCTGCACAGGACTAAGATGACGCTGGGAATCCTTTTGCTGCTGCCCATCATCTTGCTGGTGCCTTTTCTGCTGCTGCTGCTGCTGCTGCTGGAGGTTACGGCCCCAGTATAGGACGGGAGCATATAGACAAAGTGCTGCTCTTGTTGGTATAAATCTTTGCTTTCTTATTTTTTTACGATATTCTTCAATCATTTCCTCAGCAATTGCCCTATAAACATAAATATAAATACAAATAAATAAATAAATATATTATTACTATTGTTGCTGTTGTTACTGTTATTGCTACTATACATATTTTGTTAGTGTTAGTTGGTATTGGTGTTACATGATGTTTCTGTGTTAGCTATGTTGTTTATACGTTTATTAATCGATAAATAATAACCCAAAGAATAATAATAATATAAAATAAATAAAATAAATAAATAAATAAATAAATAAATAAAATAAAAAAAAAAAAAAAAT
>NW_013566888.1:5000-7500 GCF_000499605.1 Eimeria maxima | reverse complement strand
TTAGCAGCAAATTGCTGCTGCAGTTACCTGCTGATGAATTAAGAGAATCTATTCGTGCTGCTGTTGATGCTGCAGCAAGAGAAAGAGAAACTGCATGCAAAATTAGGCAATTATATACACCCTAAACCCTAAACCCTAAACCCTAAACCCTCCTAAAGAATATAATATCTTTCTCTAAGAAGGTTTAACGAGGGTCTAAACCCTAAACCCTAAACCCTAAACCACCGGGCACAAAGCCTGCATGAAGCATTTGTGGACGCAGCGACGGATTAGGGTTTAGGGTTTAGGGTTTAGGGATTAGGGTTTATGGTTGTATTTCTGTCTTTAGGTTTGAGGAGCAGCTGCGTGTAATGGAGGAGTAAGTCTGCTACTATCTGCTGCTGCTGCTCTGCTGCTGCTGCTGCTGCTGCTGCTTCATCCCCAAAATAGAACAGCAGCAGCACCACCACCAACAGCAACAACAACAGCAACAGCAACAGCAGCAGCAGCAGCAGCAGCAGCAGGTATTGATGACTATATGTTACTACTACTACTACTACTACTACTACTACTACTACTACTACTACTACTACTACTACTACTACTACTACTATTGCTACTGCTGCTGCTGCTGCTGCTGCTACTGCTACTGCTGCTGCTGCTGCTGCTGCAGATCTAAATTATCCTTAGAGGCTCATCTAGCAAATCGTGAGGAAGAGTTAGAAAATTCACGAGCGTTACTAACAAGATTAGAGACAAGGACAGCAGATCTAGAGGTACTCTGCTGCTGCTGCTGCTGCTGCTGCTGCTGCTGCTGCTGCTGTTGCTGCTGTTGCTGTTGGTGCTGCTAGTTATGGTGGTGGAGGTAGGGATTCTTCTGATGCTGCTGTTGCTGCTGTTGTTCCTCTGCTGCTGCTGCTTGTGCCATATCTCTTCCGCTGCTGCTGCTGTTGCTGCTATATTTGCTGCTGCTGCTGCTGCTGCTGCTATGTTTGCTGCTGTTGCTGCAGAAGCAATGTGCTATAGAGAGGGCCGAGCTGCAGCACCACCATCAGCTGCAGCAGCAATTAGAGCAAGAAAGGATACAGCAAGAGAGGGAATTAGCGGAGACAAAAGCTGCTGCTGCTGCAGAGAGACAGCAGCTAGAGTGCCGTCTAAGAGAAGAATATACAGCAAGGTAACTCCTGCTGTTGCTGCTGCTGCTGCTGCTGCTGCTGTTGCTGCTGCTGCTGCTGCTTCTGCTGCTGCAAGATACGGCAGAGGAGACACTGCCAATATCATAGGGGGAACAGCCAGATGCTGCTGCTGCTGCTGCTGCTGTTGCTGCTACTAATACGAATACTACCGCTGCTGCTGCTGTTGCTGCTGCTGTTGTTGCTGCTGCTGCAGGGAAGAGAGACTGCAGCGGGAGACGGAGACAGAGACAAGGAGATTAGCGCAGCAACTAAGAGACGCACAAGAAACTTATACAGCAGAGACATGCCTACTCAAGTAATCATTTGCTGCTGCTGTTGTTGTTGCTGCTGCTGCTGCTGGTAATGCTGCTGCTGCTGCTGCGGTGCCTGTCTCCTTTACCCCCGTGTCTCCTTTTCCTTTATAAAATAATATAAGTGTCTCTTTCTCTTCCCCTGTGTCTCCTTTTCCTTAATATAATAAAAGTGTCTCCTTTTTCTTCTTTTTGTGTCTCCTTTTGCTGACTAAATATAGATCTCTTGCTGCAGCAGCGCAGCAAGAAGCAGAGATGTTAATAAGTGTCTCCTTTTTCTTCTTTTTGTGTCTCCTTTTGCTAACTAAATATAGATCTCGTGCTGCAGCAGCGCAGCAAGAAGCAGAGATGTTAAGAGGAGAAGTAAATGATTTATGCATGCAAATAGAAGACATGCAGCAAGAAAAAGATAAATTAAATCATGCATTATCTTCCCTACAAAGAGATAGTAGGACTATGCATGGTATATTTACTAGACATATACAGGTAATTAAATAAACAAAAAAAAAGGGTTTAGGGTTTACGAGGGTTTATTAGGGTTTTGTAGCGTTTATTAGGGTTTAATAGGGTTTACTGACGTTTATTTGGGTTTTTTAGGGTTTAGGGTTTAGGGTTAGGGGTTTAGGGTTTAGCGTTTGTGGTTGGGGGACAGAAGGGTTTAGGGTTTAGGGAAGGAAAGAAGGAAACATATTAAACTGTCTCCTTTTATGGTGTCTCCTCTAAACCCTAATTAGTGTCTCCTCTAAAACCTAATTAGTGTCTCCTCTAAACCCTAATTAGTGTCTCCTCTAAACCCTAATTAGTGTTTCCCCTAAACCCTAATTTGTGTCTCCTTTGCTGCTGCAGGAGGAGTGTTGTCCCCAGAAGGCAGCAGCAGCAGCAAGGGAGCTTAGCCATCTAACCTCTTGCACCAAAACCCTAAACCCTAAGCCCTAAACCCTAAACCCTAATTCTTCAAAGCAGCAACTGTCTCCTTTCTGCAGCAGACAGGAAAAGGAGACAGTTACACAATGGTTATGTTTTATGCCCTGCGCT
>NW_013566888.1:0-2500 GCF_000499605.1 Eimeria maxima | reverse complement strand
GATTAGAGGCACGCATCTTTCTTAGATAGCGAGGGGTTGGATTTATCTCTGGATGGAAGGTGCATGCAGCTGCTTCTTCTTCTGTTTGCTGCTGCTGCTGCTGCTGCTGCTGCTGCTGCTGTTTTTTATTTATATAACGTTGTATTACTGCATCGAATCTAGTCCATCTCTTGCATGCAATTTGCTGCTGCTCCTCTATGCAGCAAGAAGGGTCTCCGCATGCAGGTAAGGATCTAGATCTCCTGTGTCTTTGTTGCTGCAGTTGCTGCTGCAGTTGCTGTTGCTGCAGTTCTTGCTGCTGCTGCTGCTGCTGCTGCTCAACCTTTCTTGCGAATGCAAGGACATAAGGAGAAGGTATTTTTGCTGCTGCAGCAGGATTAGCAGCAGCAACAACTTTCTTACAATTAATAAGGAGACTATCCCTATATAGATCTATCCCCTTATACCCAAAGGAGACACGTAGCTGCTGCATGCAAAAGGAGACAAATAAGCAGCAAGGTATAAATAGATGAGGAGCAGCAGCAGCATCTGCTGTATCTATATCCCCATCTAATAATATTATTTGTCTCCTTTCTCTTGCTAATCTTTTATATAATTTTATGGCATATTCTTGCTGCTGCTGCACCTCTTGCTGCATTTGCTGCACTTGCTGCTGTCCATCATCTCCTCCTCCTGCTGCTGCTGCTGCTGCTTCTGTTTGCTGCTGCAGCAGCACACCCTCCTCCTCCTGTCTTATACGAATAGGACGAGAGGAAGGAGACAGTGTCTCTATTTTTATTGGTCCCTCTTTTGTTGGATTATGTGCATGCAGCAGCAGCTCAGGGTTATATTTAGGCCCTAAATCTGCTGCTGCTGCTGCACCTCCTGTTGCTGCTGCTGCTGCTGCTGCTGCAGCAGCATCTGCTGCTGCATCAGCAGTAGATTTAGATACAGCTTGCTGTATAAATAAAGGAATAATATAATTAAGGAATAATTTTTCCTTAATAGATAAAAAGGAGACAATAAAAGAAGAAAGGGACAATAAATCAATAACTTTTTCCTTATTTATATCTAATTTATTATATAATTCCTTTATTTTTATCTCCCTATACACCTCAATTATCTCCATAGATCTACGGCATAATTTAGGTGTATAAGGGTACTCAGGGATGCATGCATGTCCTCCTCCAGGTCTCCTGCTGCTGCTGCTGCTGTTGCTGCTGCTGTTGTATGCTGCTGTTGGTGTTGTTGGTCCTCGTTGGCGGGATCTTGATGCTGTTCGTTCTCCTGTTGCTGCTGCTCCTGTTGCTGCTGCTGCTGCTGCAATTGCTGCTGCTGCAGCAGCATCTTGCTGCTGCTGACGCTTCTTAGGTTGAGGCAGACGACTATGAGGAGAGCTGCTGCTGTGTACACCCTCAGCTGCTGCTGCTGCAGCAGGGTTTGGTGAGCTGCTGCTGCTGCTGCTGCTGCTAGCAGAAGCAGCTGCTGCTGCAGCAGCAGCAGCAGGGGGAATAAGAGACACAGGGGGCATTAAAGAATTACTTTTTATTGTCTCTTTTTTTTCTTTATTAAATAAAAAAGAAGAAAAAGAAGAAGAAGAGGAGACTTGCTGCTGCCGACTAGGAGAGGCCGATGGTCTCATCACAGCAGCAGCAGCAGCAGCAGCAGCAGCTGCTGCAGCAGCTGCAGCAGCACAAGCAGCAAAAGAAAGGACTTATAAGGAGACACAATTATATAAAGAAGAATAAAAAAGAAGAAAAATAAAAATAAAAAAAAAGAAGAAAAAAAACCCTAAAGAAGATCAATGGCTGTATGGATTGTTGCTGCTGCTGCTGCTGCTGCTGCTGCTGTTGCTGCTGCTGCTGCTGCTGCTGCTGCCTATAAGAGCAATTTAAATACTAATATTATAAATAAAGGAATAAGCAACTAAAAGAAAGAATAGAAGAAAACCTCCATGAATAAAGGGGGCCCCTTCGAGCGATCTGCTGCTGCTGCTGCTGCTGCTGCTGTTGCTGCTGCTGCAGCAGCAGCAGCGGGATGTGTGTACTGTATGGACCGCTGCTGCTTGCCGTTAGGGTAACCTTGCCGCTATATTTTTTTCTTCTTTTTTGTCCTTTATTAAGACAAATAAATAAATAAATAAATAAATATAATTTGTTTATTTATTTATTTATTTATTTACTTCTTTTTTCCCTTCCTTTTACTGCTGTTTAAGGAAGATCGACACAGCAGCAGCAGCAGCAGCAGAGCAGCAGCAGAGCAGCAGCAGCAGCAGCAGCAGCAGCAGAACACGCCTTATATATAAAGGCCGTTGTAGAGACACCGCAGCAAGAGATTTTATGCTCTTAATAAAAAAAAAGAAGAAAATAAATAAATAAATAAATAAATAAATAAATAAATAAATAAATAAATAAATATATAAATATATAAAAGTTAAATAATTTTTATTGTTTATTTTCTTTTTATATTTAATACAAAAATAATATTCAGGTGTATAGGCAGCTCATACAATAATATATAA
>NW_013566887.1:0-13661 GCF_000499605.1 Eimeria maxima | reverse complement strand
TATATATATATATATATATATATATATATATATATATAATGGCGCGACTACTTTTTATCTGCTCCCCAAAACGGGGTTGGGGCCAAACACCTAAGTACTATAAATTGCAGCGGAGTTGAAAGATTTGAATACAAATATTTTTGGCTTGGAAGTTTCTAAAAAAGTCCCTTTCCTCATCAGAGGTTTAAGGGAGCTTCTCTAGCTTCGGTACAGGTCGTAATCTGGGAGCAGTAGACCCAGCCCATGACAGCTGCAGATGCACTACCTTCTTTGCAAGGCCACGAGATGAACAGTTGAGTAACATTTTGCACTTTTCACGGTTGGTTTAGCATTGTTTGAAGTGGACTGATTGTCTAAGATTTTAGCCAGATCCACGACGGCTCCAGAAACTCGAAAACTGCTTCTTCAGCTGAAAGCACATTGCACAAGCTTCAAGCAGCATGACACGGACTCAACATATATGGTTCATAGCACTATTATGTTTGGGAGCACTGTTTCGTGAGACAACAACTGCGCCCCTCTCTGTTTACGAGATAATGTGCCTTCCTGGCCTACTGCTCACCTGGTGCAGCCCTGACGTCCTGCCTCCCTCCAGCTCGCCGGTGTTTCCAAAGCGCCTATGAGCAGAGAACGCACTCAACTGTCCACACCATAGGTTATCGACAACCAGGAGAAATGCTCGGTTTTTCGTCGTAGCGATGAAAATGAAAGTCAACCTCGGCAGTGTCTAGCGCACTTTATTAGACTACGCTGGATCAAGCGGGAAGGTTTTAAAGTTGCTTTTTGCATGCACAGAATTCATATTCACGTTTAGCCCTCCGTGGCATCTGGTCGCAAGTTAAGTGAAATGTGATGATCAAATATTCGCGAGGAACCTAAAAGGTTAGCACTTTCTGCTTTACTGAAAACTTGTGGAATACGTCAGTTGCCGCTCCAGTGCATACGAAATGCACAGGGAATGCTTCCAAATAAACATAGTACAAAGCAAGGCACCTGTTGAGAATTGCCTCAGCATCGCCAAGAGACTGCTGCAGCTCGTTGCGCTCCAACACAGCAACGACGCAGCCGTCGGGGGACGTAGCAACGATGGAGACGTCCGACGGAGTATCGTGTAGCAGAGCCAAAGCGTTTATGTTGTCACCTGGATGAGAACAGACAGAGGCACAAGCCATGCAGTGATGAGACACACTGTAGAAGGCAGAATTCAACAAACGACCTGGCAGTTGATGCCGATGCTGCGTTCACTAGCTTGTATCACATATAAATTCAGTGGAAGTTGGTTTACAATTCGGCTGCAATTTAGCCTGCTTGTTAGCAATCTTTTCCTTCTGTGATGCATGCTTGCTGTTGTTTTCATTGAAAGTTTGTGTTTTGTCCCATCACTTCTTCTGTTTCACCTGGGCTAAATTCGTCTACCACCTCCGGATTCCCCTGGCGCTCCACGAAGCGCACTGCACGAGCGCAGCCTATGGCAAGGGTGCATGAACACAGAACACAGATAAAGTAAAGCATAAGGGTGCACCAACGCAAATAAAATAACACATAAGCGTGCGGCGGTTCCCCTTTCTACTTCTGCAGAACAGGTGAAAAAGAAGCACAGATACGGAATGCAAGTACCATGAACGACAACCAGCACGCCGCTGCAAATTTCTCCTTGAAAGCACATGACTTCGTCGGGGAGATAAATCCGCCACTTCATTAACGTTGCTATTTGGACTCTTTCTCTCCTGAAAGAAAATAACAGCAGCAAGTGGCATAAATGCAAAAAGCATCAGCGAGCCAAAGGAAAAAAACATCAGCATGCCACGAGGAAAACAGGTTAAATCGTATCTACTTTGCCTGCGGTAGAGAGCTCAACAACTGTTTTGTTGAGCATACTGACCTTGTCAAGGAGTCCAAAATAGGGCAGTTCCCGAGGTAGCTCATAACCTGAGATGCTCTTCGGAAGATGCATGCTGCACAATCAGGTCAAGTGGAGCACCGCAAAAGAAGCAACTTCTAAGCCCGACTCAATTCAAAATACCAGGATTGTGCTACAAACCATTTTATGCTTTTTGTTTGCTTTCGACCTCTTTTCCATGTCCAACCCTAAATCGTGTACGCTAGACCCTCGAATGTGAAATCTCACAACTGATGACTTGTTGAAACGAGTGAAAGCTGAGTTTCTGCAGCGTGCAGGGGCGCAGAGCCATGACGGAGTGGTTGGTTTGAGCTTCTCGGACAAAAGCTCTTGGTAGGACGAACGCCCCGGGACAGAGTTTGACGGGGAATTTGTCCTGAGGAACTTCTCCGTCATAGCTACTACGACGTCGTGCAGTGTACGTTGGGGGAGTCAGCCCTGCCGTAGCGTTTGCCTCCAATTCGGCTGCGTTGGGTTCTGTCATCCCGAGTTCTCCAGATACGACAAAGTACAAAGTATCAACCTTTTCGCCTTTTTGCACGAGCATGCAGCCTTTGGGAATCTGCACGAAGCTGTTCAGCATCAAATGCACGCAATGCTGCCTCTCCTCGGGCTCCAGCAGCGCGAAGATGCTGCTACTCATTACAGCCGCCGTCAGGTCTGGCTGGTTGTTGGAGAGGAACACCTCAATGCGGTCGTCTTCGTCCACTAACCCTGTAGCAAACTGTCTCCTAAACCCGGCAGCAAAAACCCGCTCGAAAGCAGCGGCTCTGCCGGACCACCTACCGTGCTTGCGGCCCTCGTGTGTGGTGTATTGGAGACTCGATCTGACTGCAGTGTCGCTCCGGCGGCGCTGCGATGATGGTTGTGACGGTTCTTCTGCATGAAACGAAGAGCTTGCTGGGACAACCAGATCCTCGACACCCGATCTAAAGTCAGCAGGAGAACCAGCTGACAAGGAGGGGAAGGCCACAAGCGGACCTCCTTCCACCGGTGTGTGTGCAGCGCCTTCTGCCTGACGACATTCTGCTGCTTTGTTGCTGGCATCACTGAAGGCAGTCAAACTCATCTCTTCTGAGTCCTCTGCGTTAGATTTTAAATCCGCAGTACCGAACTGCGGAGAATGTTCTTCTTCCTGCACGGAGGAGTCTGAGGGGAATTTGTTCACCCCGCCTCTAGAAAGAAAATCAGTGGGCGAAGCCCTTTCTTGCAGCCCCTCCTCCTTCTTTATTCCTTCTGCGAGATCAGGGGACGCCCGGCGGAAAGACTCTGCAAGTGAGAGTGTGGTGACGGCCTCGCAGCTTCCCTTGCCTGTGAGTACAAGCGTAGTGGCTAGTGGTTCTCGCCCCGAGGAAGCTGCTGCTTCCTGGTGCAGGGCCACATCTGCAGCGGGTTGGTTACTGCTGGCCTCGGATTTGCTGGAGGTGCCGACCATAAGCGAAAACGCTGCGTTAGCGTTGGCTGGATAGGTGTTGTCCTTTTCGTCTTTCCGCTCTTCACCTTCCCCCTCAAAGATATTCGGGATTGTAGCCAACACTGAACTCTGACTACCCATGTGATGCCAATGATTACCCTCTTGTGATTCCTGGCTGCCACTGCTGGACCCCTTTGCAGCGTCATATTCGTTTGCTGTGTTCAGGTTTTCAAGCACATGGCTTGCCGCCTCGGCCCCCTTACTGTCTTTCTTGCTGCTATGAGACAAAGAGAACGCACTCCTCAGCTTGCTGTACATACTCTTCTTCTTTCGACTGCCTCTGCGAGACGACCCGATCCCCGTTGCATTTTTCGACTTCTTGCGCTTCGGCACCTCCGCGCTGTGTCTGGCGCCTTCAAGGATCTCTGCACTTTCGGATTCAGCGGAGTGTCTATGTGGATCTGCTTCCGTAGCTAATGAGTTTACAGCAGCCGGAAAGAGACTTGGAGGCGGCTTTCGTCCTTCTTGTTCCAACGCCAATAGAGACTGGGAAGAATGCGATTTCGCTGGGGGCCCCGACAACCCTTGCGTGCTTTGTTCTGCGTTGGTTTGCTGCGAATGCACGACCTCCCGGACTTCGCTGCTGCATTTGGAAGCATGCACGAGTGGCATTGGGGCTGAGTGGCCATGCTTCAAAGGAAGCAGCTCCTCGTGTACAGGCAGAACGTTCGCAGAACCCTGGCGTAAAGTTCCGGGATGGTGCGGCGCTTCTGTTGTTGCAGCAGCTGCTTCGTTGGCTGCCTTTCCAGACTTCCTTGGAGTTGATGGACGCGATGATCCTCCGAAGAGACGCCCGACGAAAGACTTTGAAGGGGTTCTGGAGAGTTGGTGATCGGTCCCCGACGCTGCTGCCTGAGAAGAAGTTGGAGTTGAACTTCGGGGTTTGTCTGGGTCTCCAGCTGTAGAAGAGGAGTTCGCACTAGCTGCCATTTTCTTCGCCTTTTCGCATTCTTCACGGATCGCCTCCAGTCTCTGTCGTTCTGTCTGTATTTCCTCTCTTTCTGTCTCCAGTTGCTTTCTATCTTCTGCAAGTTTTTGCTTGCAAGAGGCTATCTCCTCCGCAGTAGGCAAGATGTCTTGAAGAAGCTGTCCAATCTTTTCTGCTGAGTCCCACTGAGCTTCAATTACAGCTAATTTCCGGTTGTCTGCATCAAATGCCTCTGAAAGCTGCTCAAGGGAACGTGTGAGATTTTGGCGTTTCGCGCTAAGTTGAGACTGCCTAAAGGAGAGTTTACTTTCGAGGGCTTTTGCCTCCACTTCCAAAAGCGCCAAAGCCGCCTCTAGCTGATTGCACTCCTTTTGTAGTGTTTCATATCCCTCTTTCCCCTCTGCGGAATCTTCGAACCGCCTCTTAAGGCTTGCAACCTTTTCTGCTTGTTGTCTCAGGAATGCGATGTGCGCTGCCGCATCCGAGGGCCGAGCGTTGAACTCATCCAGAGACCTCTTGAAGTACTGGTATGCCGGGTTTCCAACGACCCTCAAGACGGATGCCCTCATATCTTCTGCGCGCATCAACGCAAGTTCGGCCTCCCGGCCGCTCCTTAGGAGAAGCGACTCAAACACTGCTGTCCCTCGCAGTCTATCGGCTCCCTCTTTCCCTTTCTTTCTCTCCTCCGCAGGGACCGCATGCAGCTCCTCCACCCCGCGCAAATCCTCCATGAACGCAACCGCCGCCTGTGTTGCGTGAACTGCTTGCATTTCGACGGTTCTTCCCCACCATAGTTGTTTGAGTCGCAGGCGGACTGCCTCTTGAATATCTCGCCGCTTCTCCTTGATCATTGCCTGCAGTGACCCATGGCGCTCGTGCAATTTGGAATACATGAAGGCATCTCTCCACTGCCACTTCATTGCGTCTACAAGCCACTGTTCAAACACTCGAAAGCTGCCGAAGCCGCCCTCCCCAGCGGGGCCAGAGGCGCTGTCTGACCACAGTTTAGACTCGTAGAGTTCGATTTCCGCTTGAGTCGCCATCAGAGCCAGTCCTGGAGGCACGCTGTTAACGCAACTCTTTCGCGGGAGGCATTGATTGAGTGTCAGGGGAGTGAAGAGGCGTGTGGCCTGCACAGTTTGAGAGACTGTTGAAGCTTGGGGTTCCCTTTGCAGCCCCTTCACCTCCCACCCGTCATTTGAAAAAAACGGGGAGTTGAACGCATACAGCTGCAGACGCTCTATGAATGGCGGCAGGCGGGCAAATGCCTGCTGGTGGCCCACGCCCCAGCTGCTGCTGCTTTTGTGGCGCAGCTCAGCCCCCATACGCGTGCACTTCTGCTCCTGGATGTTGAGTTCCTGCCTCCCATAAAGGGACTCCAGAGAGGGTGGCTCTTCGAACTCCGCAAAGACCTCCGTAACAGTATTTGTTATGCGGTCCATAAGCAACTGTACACTTTGGTTCAGCCGAATGCACTCTTCGTGATAGTTCAAAAGCACTTCATCCCGTGTTGAACGAACCTGGTCACAGAAACAGCAGACGCATTCTCTTCTGTTGGTTGGACAAACAAGATTTGGGGGGGACCTGTTGCACATGCGTCGTCCTAATATTTTTTTGCGTGTCAAAGATGCAGTTTTGTAGATTGAGGGAGTATTCTCCTCTCACTAACCTGTGCATATAAGGCCTCTAGGCAGTTTCGGTTTTCACGTAGGGCGCCGCATGGTTTTTGCCAGGCCTGCAGCTGCTCTGTTTCTCCCTGTGGCAAAAACTCAGTGCGGTGTACACAGGGGAACGAGGAGATGCACACCGGCCTCGTGCAAGCAGTAATCAAAAGCATTTCTGCTTTCGACCTAGAGTCTGGATAATTCTGTAGAGTGATAGAGTCTGGATAATTCTGTAGAGTGATAGAGGGGGGGAAAGAACGCTCTGCACTTTCGAGGCTAACTAGCTGCTCAGGGAAAATTAACAAAAAACGAAGTTTCTGGCGTCTGCTGGAATCGGACCTGTAGGTCGTGCTGGACTGCGGTGTCTGAACACGCAGCATACTTAACCCCATGCATGATGTTCTTGACAGTGGCGATCATCTGCTTTAGTTCCCCGATGATAATTTGCTCGTCTTGGTACCGTAACTGGCTGAAGACCTGTTCATCAGCTCTATCCATCTGCTGTCGCGTTGCTGCCAGCCTTTCAGCAAGTCCCTGCGCAGTCTCTCCTGCATCTACTTCCTTGTGCTGTTGCTGCTGTTGCTGCTGCTTGGGGTCGTTTTGCTGTAGGAGCCGTATGTTCTCTTCCAATTCCGCTAGATGCGTGGCAACTGCTTCCAAGGCTCCCCCACAAACAGTCATGACAATCGATGCCTCTCCGCCCCCTTCCTTTTCAAACTTCGCCAACCAATCGGCAGCCGAAAAGTCCGGCAAAGCATCAAGCACAGCCAAGGGGAAGGCAGGTGCAGCGCTGACTGTGCCAGGTAGGACTGCTGCGAGAGCAAAGAGATAGCAATTATTAGTTTACCTCTGTACAGCCACTAGCATACAAGGCAGCATCTAGCAATCAATCAACAAAGGAGGGAAAGGTGAACACATTTTGCGCAAGCAACAGGGCAAAAAATTGTCCACCGTGTCCGCTAGCAACAAGACTCGAACTAAAATAGCAGCAGCAGTGAGGATGGGCTGCTTACGAGGTGCCTCTGTAGCCTCAAGTTCAGTAGCCGACGGTGGACTCTCATCTTTCGAATGGCGATTGCTGCGGCTGCGGTGCTTACTGAAACTCCGCGTAAAGAAGCTGCCGATACGCCCAAAGCCAGAGGAGCTGCTGATCCTTTTGGGCTTCCCAGTCTGATTGTGTTTCGCTGCCGTGTCCTCACAATTCGATTGAGGCAGTCTGCCGCCTGCTGAATATCCACAACAGACAAACAGAGCAAGGAACTCAATGCAGACACCAGAGCTAAGAATTCTTTCTCGCAAATGGCGCAGCGCCTTAAACACATCTAACAGAAGAAAACTGCAACTAGTAAGCTTTATAGAGGAAACCGAGGCCCCCTCGAATGAATCTCAGTACACGGGAGGCATAATCATGGACCCATCGGGTTGCTGCTTCCCGATGGGCAAATCATGGCATGCTAGTGGGCTTGTGCGGACACAACGTTCAGAGAGGTCACTATTGCCCGGTGAAAGGAGGACTGGCTGGCTCCCCTTGAGTACTTGAATCATGTGGAAAGAGTGTTTAGGAGCTGCAGAGCCATGGGGCGTGTGGCGTGTCTTGTGTTCTTCTGCTGAGTGTGCACGCACTTGAGTCTTCGTGGTCCCCTTCGTCGATCAAGTCCCCCGGGGCACTGCGCACACTCCTTCTGCCGCTGTCTAGCCTCGCGTGGTCGATGCTGACACTGCTCTCATGCACCATACTTCCCGCATGCAGCGCACCCAGTGACTGAGTTGTATGAGCCCGATGCATGCCCGCAGCCCCGTCTTCGGCGTTCTCGTGTAGTTCGTCCTTGAGTTTGGTTCTGCTAGGTACCGACATGAACATCGCCGCAAGAGAGTGATCTCCTTTGCTGGTGGCATGGGCACCAGAGGCCTTGTGTGGTGCTGTTTGAAGGGTACAGACAGAGGCTTCGTCATCATCGTGTCGCCGATGTTCTCGCGGACTCCCGCCTACTTCTCTAGATCTGAACCTTTTCATGCTGCTCTGTCGAATCCAACCCATAACACTTCTGCTGTCGCTCCTTTCCACCCCAGACACCGTCTTCCCTGCTACGCCTTTCCCTTCAATTTGGCCTCCCATGGTGTATGCAGACCTGTGGTCAGGACCGACCACCGCGCCGGAGTCCCGAGGAGTTTACGTTATTCTTCGAATCTCATCCCTAAAGTCAAAACTGTGGAGAGGCTTGTCAATTATTATATAGGCGATTTTCCGCAGGTTTCACTTCAATCCAGGGGAAGGTCTGCACATGCAGCGCCATCAGCCTCTACCTGTGGCCAGGCGGGCCCTTTGGACTCGACCGGCATCTCGGAAAGTTATTGAAGGATTCTTTAATTGATATTTTACTGATAAAGGCCCTTTTCAATCCTTCACTTCAGCTAGTTCCGGTGTATGAGTCATTTTAACCCGTCAAAGAAGCCTAGCGGTTCCTCTCTGGCGGCGCGCTGCAGGCAGTAGAAATCCGTCCCTTTCTCTCTGTCTCCCAACCCTCCCTCCTTACCAATTAGCGTTTACAGAACTCTTCTGCTGCAACTTGATTCAGTTTGATTTCCTCCATTTTCGTGTCTTGAGAGACGTCAGGAAGGAAGCAAGGCGATGTGCCTCGCTCCCGTCGGCCGCGTTCAGGTTTTGAGCGATATTACGTATTTGCATTCTCTTCAGATAAGCATTTTTGCTTCTTTTTGATTTAGGACAATGTCACAAGAAATGCATCAGAGCGAGTTATGTGACCAGGACAGGTCGTCTTACATCGTGCACAATCGAAACCAGGAGCCGAACTCGAGCCAGGCAGATGGCGTGTGCATTACACCAGATCAAACATACTGGAAACAAAACCTTTTTTTTCTGTATATGCCTATAATGGGATGGTTCGAGTTCTAGGACATGTGGTAGGTAGTGGAACAACATGGCAAAGCTGTGCTTGCCCTGCTTTCTGTCGTCAAATGAGATTACTCAAATTGACACAAAGCACAACGAGACGCAAAGTTTCAACAGCATCAAAATAATAGAGGCCATGCATAGAACCAATGACACCCAATAATGCAAAGAAAGCGCTTATCGCTTGCGTTGCATGCAAAGAAATTCCATTGGCTACTCTGTCTATGCGTCATTTTCAAAATCCAACGTGATATATTAAGCCCCATGAAAAAAGCGCTTCTTGCAGCGACATTTTCGCAGCTTTCTCTCACCCTGCACCTTATCAATTCTCAAAAATCTCGAGGCCTTTTGCTAAGCTTGATAGGCCCTCTTCCACAAAACTTTGCATTTGTGTCTGCGCCAGCTTTGGTAGGCGCACAGGAATTGATAGCCGGGTGTTAATTGCAACGGAATCTCTTTTCTGGCTGCGTGCTAAGTCACCGTTGGTGTTTCTGGCTTTGTGCAAAGATCTACTCTTCACAGCTTGAGTTTTCTGCCCCTTTGACGCCCCATCTGTTATCCGGAGTACTGTCGCGACCTAGTTCCCCGAAACTCGGCAATAGCGGGTTCATTGCTGTTAATACTTGAACTGAAAGAGAAACGAAGAACAACAGGAGATGCAGAGGACAACATTCGATGCTAAGAGCAAGGTGATGCTCTATTAACATCGTATGTTGCTACCAACTTGCTTTGAAGAGCAAGTTGACGCAGTATTCAAAGTAGGAAGCCAAAGTACTAACGGAAACAATGGTCTGCCTCACACCAAGTAGCGGCCACCAGGATCTGCAGGCTTTCCACACTACGGGAAAATCAGAAAGAAGCGGCTGTAGTTCGGATTATTTGCCGAATTCCACATATTTGTTGAAAATACTTTAAATAATTTCCCTGCGCTGCTAGCAACAGCTACGAAGTGGGGACCCTGTGTATCCCTGCTTCGCCTGCAGCTTGTCACGCTGTGATCGTAACCCCATGCAAACTGAATGTTCATACAAGGGAAGGAACTCCCCACCTTACATCGGCTCAGATATTCCTCTCTGTTGAGGGTTGCTGGCTTGCTTTTATTGTTGCTCCTTGCATAACCGAGCAGCCCCCGACGTTTCCCAGTTGAAAGGAAGCAGCTGCTAGAGCAGGATTGCACATATCCATTACCCATGCGTGCACCCTTGGCCTGGCAATTAAATGTTGTACACGGATACACGGCATGCCAGCAACGAAATGAAGATAAGGCTCTTGTGGTGTATTGTACATTGTAGGGAGCTCTTCAGGTATTGCCCATCCCGTATGCCCTGTGGTCTACCTCTGAGGCTCTCAGTGTAGCAAAATAATTGGGGGAAACACGGGCACCAAATCTACTATATATACACTTGCTGTCTGTGTAAGCCCTGTACGCACTACCTAGTCGATATTGTAGCCTGCTGGCAAACACTGGATGTCGGTATCCAGTACCTACAGAGGAATATCACGCTATTGCAGACAAAGTTGATTTACCGGGACAAGGAATAAAAGCTGGGTTTGGTTATAGGTACAACGTATCACTGCTAATGCGTTGCCGTCCCTGCATTTTTCCGACAGTCTGCAGCTAGCCAGCTCGGCAGTTGTTTGAAATGCCCTCTCTACTCAGCAAACTTCCGGTGTGTACGGCAACTAAAAGCATATGTACGGCTAAAGCAGAAACGCCCTACGTATTCTGATAAGAAAACAATACGTACGGTGTCCCCCCTTTGAGAGGACTTTCTCCTTACTGCAGCTCTCACAACACACGACCATCAGTTTTCTGCAGGAAGTCTGCACTTACTCCAAAAATGCTTAAATATATCAACATCCCGTTATGCTACTCTCCCCGTCCTCCGTTACAACTGTAGCTTTGTGTGGAGTCCGCCTAAGGACAGCAAACTTCGCTCGTGCACAGGTTTGCGAGGGCACAGGAAGGTTGCAACTGAGCACCCGGACGTCCTAAAATCTTGTGAAGAGGTTCATGGATGCATAACTGTTGAAAGCGTTACGGAGCGGGATGCATGCTGCAGAAAAATCCCGTTTCCGTTCAAGTGCCACATGGCGGAGTCGGGCGAATGTACGTACAGCCGGAAAGCTGCAGGGTGGCAGAGGAAAGCAGCGGAATCAAAGAATAATAATGAAAGCAAATCTTGGCATTTACAGTTTAAAGATGAAACAAAGCAAAGGGCAACATTTGTTCAGCTTGCGGCGGGCGCTCAAGAGGCCCCAGCAGCCCCCGGAGTTATGTAGATGTTGCGTGAGGTCGCTCTGGTCGTCGGGGAAGCTGTGTTTGTGCCGCTTCCTCTCTACAGAAGCTCACGAGTTATTGTATTAGGTTTTCCTTTGGAGGGGAAATAAAGAAGTGTTTTGTTCAGCAAGGAGGAGGCGCGAAGAAAGGAGAGAGAGTGCAGGGGAAAGGCATGTCGGTCTCCGTCTCTCATTTTCATCGCTTACTTTTCTCCCTCTTCCTTTTCATCTCTTTAAAACCCCGTTGTTAAAGGTTCACCGACGTATTCAAGTCCAGCAAGCCGGCGATCAGCGCGTGAATTTCCTCTCCGTAGATATCGGTGTACATCCCGATTTGCGGTCCGATCGAGTGGCTTCAGCATTCCAACTGAACTGCACGGGTCCCGCGTTTCTGTGTTGTTTTGTCTCTAAACACTTCCTTTTAGCAGTTTTTGATCTTTTTGGCTAGTTGTTGATCCTTATAGGGCGCCTAGACAGTCGGGGTTTCACCGTACATTCCGTTTCTTTCTTTCCAGCATGAGTGAGGTCTTGAGGAAAAAGCCTTGAGAGATGGGGGCCCCGATATGCAATGGACAGGTTGCCTCCTCCGTACGTCCTCGCCGTACTTCCAGCGGAACACAAGCCGATGAACATGACACCGCTTGCTTCATTCCTGCTGTTGCATCCTCTACCCTCATCCAAAAGAAAGCCCAGGACTATTGTACTCAGGAGTGCACCAGCCGTCTGCTGCTGAAGTACACTCTCTTTGCGTTCGTCATTTGCTCATGTCTGTGCATTGGGTATATACTGGGCGCCCTCTACCCTCCTGGAGCGACTGAAGTAAGCAGATGGATCAGCCGTACCGATACACCCCATGTTTCACTATCGACTTTGCAGGTCATTCACTCGGGAACGCCTAGTTGTACACTTGAATAAACTACCATGCCCATATTGCGTTTTCTTTGCTGCTGCTGCTGTGCACTACCAGAGCCCGTCACCCTTCTCGGAATGGATGCAGGCGCGGCGGCGTCTTTCTGCTTCCGGGGGCGAGGGAGGCGGCGGTAGTGAAGATATTGGGTTGTTGGAAGGGGTCAATGAGGAGGGAGGTGGAGGCGAGGACCGGCCCAAAAAGGCCCCCGTGGGGCCCCCCAAGGGGCCCCCCAAAGGGGCACCACAAGAGGGGGTGAAGGAAAGAGGAAGCAGCGACACCCAGCTGGTGGCTGTCGGGGTTCCGCCCCCCCCATCTTCTCCAGCCCTAACGCCTCCATCCAGCGGCAGAACGGATACACTTCCTGGCCAGCAAAATGCAGCTCCTCCCACGCCAACAGTTGGTGGAAACAGAGACGCAGGCGCAGTTTCCCCAGTCTCGCCTCCATCACCAGTTCAGTCGACCACTGGATCTATGGAGAGCAGTGCAGGCGGCAGGGGCACCTCAACCCGCAAACAACGACGCAAAAAGAAGAAGGCGGAACTTATCAATGGTATGCTGAACATAGTATGTATTTATACGGTGTGAGGGGCAAAACTGTCCTCCATGTGCTTACCCTTGATGTCTGCCGCGCTAACAATCGAGTGGACTTTGAGTTACACTGCGTCGTTTACTGCCCTCTTCTCTCATTTCGTGAGCCTGAATCACTTGTGTCTCCTCTGCATCCAGGCCCCGACCCGCATACGTACCGGAGGGAGCTGTGTACGATGCTGCGGATGGACGCTACACTCCAGGCGTGGTATGCGTTGGTGGTGCTCTATGTGGCGGAGTGGCCGACTTATGCTCGCCATGGCACAGGAGGCGACGCTTATTTGAGTTATTTGAAAGATTTGGCCGAGAAATTCGAAGTGCCGCGACATGCTGCGGTGCAGGTTCAGATGCTGTTTGCTGAGGAGCTGTCCTGCGGCACTCCTTCGTTCTTTCTAGACGGAGTAAGTTTCTGCAGTAGCGGCGTCAAGAAAGAAGGAACGAAAAACAAATGTTGGAAGTCGCTGTGTAGCTTATCCGTAGCTCTGTATACAAAGTGATGTGAAGGTTTTGCATATTTAGCTTAATACATAGGGGTTGCACGTTATTACCATGGTGGAGAAGCATTTAATTGCGTTTTCAGGGCATGCGTGCATACTCGAATATCGCAGTGTACATTATGCACAAGTGAGATCAGGTCACTGTACTCGTATGCATTATACTATTTGTGCGGTGTTCGTAACAGCTTAAAATTGTTGGGAAGGACATTCACCGGCACCATGACTTGATAATGGTGCTGCGGAAGTACCGCGAAGATTCCGATTTTGCAGATTTGATTGACTATACACAAGTGACCAAGTTGCCAGCGGACGTCTCCATTTCGGGGTTCCCCATGATCCTCAGGACAGCCTTTGAGGGCTTCGCCTTTTGCTTTAGCAAGAATTTGTACATTAGACCTGACAAGAAGGGCGATGGCCAATCCAGGCGCACGGAGGGAACGGGTAAGGTAGCCGCTCCAGTATATATACGCTTTCCCTGCCCCTGTTGTATATATATATATATATATATT
>NW_013566886.1:12500-13690 GCF_000499605.1 Eimeria maxima | reverse complement strand
TATATATATATATATATATATAAGGGAGACAAATACAAAAGGTCTGTATATCACGGCTCTGTTATATAAAGAAGAAGAAAACAGGAAGAAAAAGAAGAAAAAAGAAGAAAAAGAAGAGGAAAAAAGAAGAAAAAGAAGATATTTAATTGGTTACACTGCATGCATGCAAGCAACAACAACAACAACAACAAGAGGCATAGGCTCTGCTTGTTTATAAATTTGCATAAATATATTTGGGGCTTGCATGCATGCATGCATGCATGCATGCATAGATATGCTGCGCTGCAACAAAACAAACAAGTAGTAATTATATATGCATACACCTCAACTTGCATCACCTGCTGCAGTTCAGGTGTATAGGCACCTCTATCATGCATGCATGCATGCATGCATGCATGCATGAATGCATGCGGTGCCCATAATTATAATGGGGTGTATATACACCTAATAAAGAAGAAAGAAAAAGAGCAGCAATTTAAACAGCAAATAAAAGCAAACAAAGCCAACAACAACAACAACAATAACAATAACAATAACAATAACAATAACAACATAATCTTATTGCATGCATGCATGCACTGCTGCATGTATGCATGCGCTGCTGCATGCATACATCCATGTAAGATATTTAGAGTAGGATATATGCATGCATGCATGCATAGATCCTACTCTTTTGTATGCATGCATGCATGTATGCATGCGCATGCATGCATACAAGTATATTGAATAAATAAAAAGTTGTATATATATATATTCTTCTTTTTCTTCCTCCCTTTTTATATAATAATATATATTATATATACATGAATACACCACCGCATACACTTCTGCATGCATGCATGCATGCATGCATGCATGCATGTAATTCTTTGTCTTAATAACAATAATAAATAAATCGTATAATACATAAGAATAAAGGAAATAAAATAAATAGCAACAATAATACATTATATATATATATACAGGAATAAGAAGAAAAAGAAGAAAAAAATAATTATATATATGTATAGATAGAGGGAATTGAGTAATATTCTTGTATAAATTATTTATTATTTATTTATATATATTTATTCGTTATTTTTTGTTAATAACAACAACAACAACAACAACAACATAAATAAATAAATAAATAAATAAATAAATAAAATAAATAAAATAAAATAAAATAAATAATAAATATATCGTATAAC
>NW_013566886.1:0-7500 GCF_000499605.1 Eimeria maxima | reverse complement strand
TATTTATTTTAATTGTTAATACAAAAAAAACAATTAATAAATTATTTAATTTATTTTTTATCTATTTATTCCTTTTTTATTGATATAAGCTGCTGCTAATTGCTGCTGCTGCTGCTGCTGCTAGTGATGTGTGTGTTGTTGCTGCTCTTGCTGCTGCAACACTTCAGCAACCAACAAGAGGGAGGCGTAAGTTGGGTGTATAGGCAGGTAAAAAGGAGGAAAATGCAATTAAATATATTTAATAATAATAAAAGGAAGATTTATTTATATAAAGGAATTATTTTATTGCCTTTTTGTTCCTCGCTGCTAATCGGGTGTCTAGGCAGCTATATATTTCCCTCTTCCTTTCTTTTATACTATTTATATTTATTATATATATTATTATTAATAAATATATTTATTATATATTATATATTTGCTAATTAATGAATATAATTAAGACAATTCCCCCTTAGGTGTTTCTGTTGTTTAGGGTTTAGTGTTTAGTGTTTGAGGGTTTAGGGTTTACTATAAAATAAAATAAAAAAAGAAAAAGGAAGAATAAATTTATATTTATTTAATGCTACAAGTAATAATAACTCAATTAATTTATTATTTAATTAATAATTAAGAATTTTTTTTATTCTTTTTTCTTAATAATACACGGGCTGCCTATACACCCGAAATATACAAATAGTACAAATAAAGAAAGCAGCACAAAAAAAAACTGCTGCAGGTGTCTGTACACTCAAAAACAAGAAAAAGCCCCGTTTATTTATTTTATCTATTTATTTATTTATTTATTTTATTTATTTATTCTTTCCCCCCCTAATGGGCTATATATATTATGCGTAAGGAAAGAATATGCCAATAAGACAGGCACAAACAAAGACAAAAAACAAACATGCATGCATGCATGCAAGTTGCATGCATGCAGCTGCATGCAGTTGCATGCATGCATGCAAGTTGCATGCTGCTGCATTCTTGCTGCTGCTGCAGTGTATACCCACCCCACAGAATAAAATACACCCTAAAAAAAGAGGAAATAAGAACTCTTGCATGCATTTGCATGCATGCATGCAACTATATATTCATACATTTGCATGCATCTGCATGCATGCATATATATGCATGCATGCATGCATGCATCTGCATGCAGCCCCAAAAGATTAAGAGAAGAAAGAGGTCTCTGAGTCCACTAACTTTTTAACTCCGCTGACGGCCTCAAGAATATTATCCACTCCTGTCTCCATCACTAACCCTAAATAAATAAATAAATAAATAAATAAAAAATAAATAAATAAATATATTTATTTGCTTATTATTGGGGTGTATAGGGAGCTAATTAATTATTAAGTTTCTTACCTCCTACAATTATTTCATCTAATATATAATTTATCTGCAATAATACACATCCATAAACCCTAAACCCTAAACCCTAAACCCTAAACCCTAATTCCTGATAACTATAGCTAGTTGGCTATAAGTAAGGAGATAAAAGAGAGAAGAAAAGAGGAGATAAGGAGAAAAAGAAGAAGAAAAAGAATATGATAAAGAATAAGAAACAAAAAAAATAAAAAATTAGGGTTTAGGGTTTAGGGTTTAGGGTTTAGGGTTTACCTTGTCATAATGGAAGACAAGATCAAGTTCGCAAACATTCTCAAAGCATGCATCCAATACTTGAACAAATACCTATAGATAAATAAATAAATAAATAAATAAATA
The DNA here is from genome assembly GCF_000499605.1 of Eimeria maxima. Taxonomy (NCBI): domain Eukaryota; phylum Apicomplexa; class Conoidasida; order Eucoccidiorida; family Eimeriidae; genus Eimeria; species Eimeria maxima. The sequence goes on along the minus strand of NW_013566886.1, from coordinate 5,796 downwards.
AATAAATAAATAAAATAAATAAAATAAATAAATAAATAAATGCAAAGCGCAGCGATAACAGGAATCATAATATGTGCATTCAGCCCAAACCCTCAATCCCAATGTCTAAACCCTAAACCCTAAACCCTAAACCCTAAACCCTAGAAAAGGGTTTACCTGTATGAGGTCAAGTATACCCAATTCGCTCTCGAGGTTATCCGTCACAAAGATAAAGAAAAGAGTAGCAAAATGTCTGCAGCAAAAGAAGCAAAAACAGTAGCAGCAAGTATTCTTGCTGTTGCTGCTGCTGCTGTTGCTGCTGCTGCTGTTGATGCTGTGTCTCTCTTACGCTGCTGCAGTAGTTAAGGAAATATTAACTTCTGCAGCAGCAGCAGCAGCAGGGCCGCAGCAGCAGTAAACATAGAAGACACACCAGCTGCTGTTCTCCAGATATACAGCAGCAGCAGCAGCAGCAGATCTGCATGCATGCATACATGCACGCATGCATGCATGCAAGTACCTGTATATAATACGGTGATTAGGACCAAATAAGTCTGTATTCTCCGTAAAGCAGCAGCAGCCTTCGCTAGGTCTTCGGCTAACAGCAGCAAATAGAGATTTCATTACATGTTGTTGTTTTTCTTGTGGCTGCGGTGTATAGGCAGATCAGACAAGAAATAAGGTTTATATACATGGGTCTAAACCCTAAACCCTAAACCCTAAACCCTAAAATGCTAAAAACCCTAAAACTGTAATACCTGAATCTAGGTGTATACGCAGCATCTCATCAGGTATCAGAAGAAAGAGGGAAAAGAGGGAAACACTTTAATTATTTTCTTTAATTGTGTATATAATTAAATAAAATAAATAAATATAAATAAATATAACTTACTGTTCCATCATAAAAACGAACAATTCTTGGTTTTCCTTGAGTGTTGACGACGACCACCGACTTTATCATGATGGAGGGAAACTGAATATATTCAGCTCCCTATTTGTATAAATCTTGAAGGGAAAAAGGATAAAAATAATAAATAAAATAAAAAAATAAAAGAGAGGCAACAAAAAGAATATAATTTACCACGTAATCTAGTTATCTTTTTTTTTTTCTTTTTTCCCTCATGGGGTGTATGTACAGAGCGATGGGTGTTGTTGTTCTATCTATAAACGATCCTCCTTCTTTTGTGTTCTTTTGTTTATTATTTTCTTTTTATTCATTAATATATAAATAAATTAAATGTCTAAATTATTAAATTATTATAAATAATACATCAAATAAGTAGAGGGTGGGGGGAGAAGGGGGGGGCAGCAGCTGCTGCTGTTGCTGCTGCCACCTGTGTAGCTTTCCGTGTAGCTGCTGCTGCTGCTGCTGCTGCTGCTGGAGCGGGTAACACTGGGGTGTATACTCAGGTCATGGATCGTTGCTGAATAATCATAAAAAGAGGAGGAAATAAAAAGGATCATAATTATTTTATTATAACAATTTATTTAATTATTTATATTTAGATATAGGTATATACAGAAGCAGCAAATCTATTGCTGTTGCTGCTGCTGCTGCTGCTCTTGCTGCTGCTGCTGCCCCGCCTCGCTGTTGTGCCCACACAGGAGTATCTCTCTCTCTCTCTGCTTACCGTTGCCTTGGCTGGTGTTGCTGCTGCTGCTCCTGCTGCTGCAGCAGCGGAGGAGGTTTTCTTTTTCTTATGAAGATATTTTGTCAATTATATACATCTTTCCCTTTTCCTTTCTTTGCTGCTTCCCTTCTTTGCTGCTTTTGCTGCAGTCGTCATCCATAAGAAAGAGAGAGAGGAGAGGAAAGAGAGAGAGAGAGGGAGGAGAGGAGAGAAAAAAGAGAGCACTGCTGCCGTTGCTACTGCTGCTGCTGCTGTTGCTACTACTAGTACTACTATTACTATTATATATATATACATATATATTCTTTGTAGATATTATTGTTATTTATTTTCTTTTTTCTTCCCTTTTTTTTTTTCTTTTTTTTTTCTTCTTTTTCCCCTTCCTTGGGATCGTCTTGGGATCGGTTCCTATTAGTCCGTTCTTTTTTGTATATTCTTCTTTTTATTTATTCTTTTTTTTTTAATTAATTAATTAATTAATTAATTAATTAATTAATTAATTAATTAATTCTTTTTCTTGTTGTAGCAATGCGTACTAATATAATTCCTCTTGTTCCTCTTGCTGTATTCTTCCCTTCCTTATGGGGGGAATTAGCAATATGTATGGATACAGGTAACGAAGTAGTAGGTGGTGCTGCAGATATAGATACAGCAGCAGGAGCAGCAGGAGCAGCAGGAGCAGCAGCAGATGATGAACAAGAACATCTATTACCCTCTGATTTCCCTATTAAACATATTTATAATGAGTATGATGATTCCTTACAATTATCACGTACATATAACACAGAACAACAACAACTTATACGTAATAAACAAATAGGTATTGCTGCTCTTCTTGGTACTATTCTTCTATTAATTTTATTATTTAAAGGAAAAAGACAACCGGTAAGTTATTATTATTTATTTTATTTATTTATTTATTTATTTATTTATTTATTTTCCTCTTCTTTTGGTGCTCTCTGTTCCTGTCTTGTTACTATATAACATAGTGTATGTGCATGTATGCTATATATTATTATTAATTATATTATAAATATAATTATTATATTTATATAATTATATTTATAATATAATTATAAATATAATTATATAATATATTTATTTGTTAAAGATATACAATTATACATAAAATAAAAAGGAAAAAAAAAAAGTTGAATTATTTATGTGTATATTTGTGGTGTACGTACACCCCGCAGGCACTAGCAGAACCAACAGAAAAAGAAGATGATATTTCTTCTGCAGAAACACAAGAAGAAGAATTCAAGACAGCAACAACAACAATAAAAGAAGAAAAAGAAGAAAAAGAAAAGGAAGAAAAGAAAGAAACAAGACAAGAAAAAGTTTCTGTAGCTGATGAGGACTTTATAGTACTAGGAGGAGAAGAACCAATAACAGCAACAACAGCAGCACCAACAGAAACAGCAGCAGCAGCAGCAGCAGCAGCAGAAACAGAAACAGTAGAGAATCCCGTTGGAGAAGAAGAACCCATTAAGGAGGAAGAACCTATAACTAGAGAAGAAGAAGAAAAAGAAGAAGAAAAAGAAGAAGAAAAAGAAGAAAAAAAAGAAAAAGGTAGTGAGGAATTAATGTTCGGCAGTACAAGGAGTGATGAAGGCATGGAGGGCGCTCCTATGGGGGAGGATGACGTATTTATACCCAGCATCATCAGCAGCAGCAGCAGCAGCCCTGTACCTACAAGGCGCAGCAGCAGCAGCACCAATGTGCCTATTATGGAGACTATAAAGGAAGAAGAAAGTAGTGGTGAGGAAGGAGAAGAAAAAGAAGAAGAAAAAGAAGAAATAAAGGAAAAAGAAAAGGAGGAAGAAAAGGAAGAGGAAAAAGAAGAAGAAGGAGAGAAAGGTGAAGAAGAAAAGGAAGAAGCATCAACAACAGAAGGAGAAGAAGAAGCAGCAGCAACAGATGAGGAAGAAAAAGAGAAGAAGGAGGAAGAAGGCACCAGCAGCGAATTGGTACCTGCAGCAGCACAAGGACCAAAGGTAGAGGTACATGAGGCAGTAAAGGAGATCCCTTTCCTTCATCCTGCTCCTTTCCCTGAGCTTTCGAAGCCAACCCCGGAGGTAAGCATGCATGCATGCATGCATGCAGTGTATGGGCAGCTTATGCATGCATGCGGTGTATGTTCAGCTTTTTGCATGCATGCATGCGGTGTATGTTCAACTTTTTGCATGCATGCATGGGGTGTATGTTCAACTTTTTGCATGCGTTAAAATGTTATTAATTTTTTTTCCTTTTTTTTTTCTTTATTCAGGAGGAGGGGGAGAAAAAGGAAGCTCCAAAGGGTATTATTGCTCAAGTAAGCCCTCTACACCTATCCTTTATTAGGGTTTAGGGTTTAGGGTTTGGATGTCTGATAGTTGAATGTTGCAGAAATAGGACCTTCTTGAGGTGTACGTACACCCCATCATCTCTTATTTGTATGTGATGTTTTGTTTTTTTTGCAGAGCACCAAGATGTTGGTTTCAGTAAGCATGGAGACCCATATAACGACAGCAGCAGCAGCAACAGTAGCAGCAACACACGCTTCCCCTCCCAACAGCTGAACATGACAACAGAAGCAGCAGCAGCAGCATGAGTAGAGTACCATTACTATTGTTTATTATATTTGCGTATTGTTTTGTTGTGTGCAGGCACTTGTACGTCTCACAACACCGCAAGGAAATATGAATTTAGGGTTTAGGGTTTAGGGTTTAGGGTTTGTTGGCTAGTAATTGTACTATTGCTAACCATGCTGGATTATACATCTAAGGTACCGCAATAATAATCATCATTTGCTGCTGCTGTTGCTGCTGCTGCTGTTTGTGTACAGGAATTCGTGAAGCAGCAAGCTGCAGGAATTGGCAGTCTGCTGGGTATGTTCTTCCCCGTCCCCGGCCCCACCGACCTCCCAATGCTGGAGGATGAGAATGACGAGGAGAGCTTTGACTAAATAAATAATAAATAAATATAAATATATAAATATAAATAAATAAAAGGTCTTAATATATTTATTATAAAGGCAGCAAGAACGAGCTGCCAGCTGCTGCTGCAGTGAATTGCTGCTGCTGCTCCAGCAGCAGGAGGGGAGGAGGAGAGGGAGGAGGAGGAGAAGGAGAGAGAGGAGAAAATAAGGATAATAGTGTGTATATATAATGGCGTTGGTGTTCCCCTTCGCCTATGCATGCATAGATTTGCATGCATCATGTCTTGTCATAAATAAATATCTATTTATGTATAATATATTAGGGAGGTATAGTATATATTATTTTATTATAATATATTATATATATAAATATAAATATATTATAATATTATATTATATAAACACTGCATGCATGCATGCAAGTAGTGCGTTTGGCTTCTGTTAATATTAAAAGACGCATGCATAAGATAAAATAACAATTAAATGGGGCTTTCTTCTTCGTTAGCCCTTCATTGTATGCATGCATGCGCCTCTATCGTGGGTCGCGTATGCATACAGTCTGTGCATGCTCTTCAGGTGTATATGCAGGTAGGGGCCTTGTTGCAGCATCAGGGAACACCTATTCGTTGCATATACACATACATGACCACAGCAGCGAACAGCAACACAGCTGTGCTGTGACCGTGCTGCCGCCGCTGCAGCAGCAGCAGCAGCAGCAGCGCAGCAGCAGCAGCAGCGCAGCAGCAGCAGCAGCACAGCAGTTGCCCTCTCTGTCTATATATATAACATTTGTCAAGTAGTAATACAAGTTATAGTTCAACTACAGGGATTCTTATTATATTATATAATTGTGTATATATTTATTATATTATATTTATCTTGTATTTTGTATTGGATTGTATAATGTAATATATTATTATTAGTATTGTATTATCCCTTGTTGAATTATATACATAATAAATAAATAAATAAATAAATAAATAAATAAATAAATAATATTTATAGAGGAGGGATCTTGCTGCACAGAGTCAATGTTGTACATACAGTCCGCTTGGTGCTCCCGGTCCTAATTAAATTAAATAAATAAATAAATAAATAAAATAAAATAAAAATAAATAATTAATTAAATAAATTAATTTACCATTGGGGATTGATTCATGATTCATTCTGCACAGTTAGGCAAGAAAACATAACCATGCTCGATCTCCTATTCTTTTACATGCATGCATACATCTATTTATCTATATCTATACATCTATATATATA
>NW_013566885.1:0-15263 GCF_000499605.1 Eimeria maxima | reverse complement strand
TACTAGATGCCACCAGCGAATGCCAGCAACACCAAAAACGTACGATCTAAATATCCAACATAGCCCAAGTACTTTTGGTGCGTAGTGACGGAAGGCTCGGTCAGATGACCTCACCGTCGACCGCAGAAGTGTAAACCTGTAGTTTTTTATGGCCTGACGCTGTGGTGCCAAGGATAAGATGCGCAAATAAATTGATATTACGTGGAGAGTTATGGATCGATTCAGGATTGGACGACCGCCGCTTCAGGGTCTGGCGATGACTGCACAACCACCAGCCAACGACACAATATAAAGATCAGACCTCAGCGCACTCCAACATTTTCAGTGTATTTGTCTTGTCACCGTAGAAAGGTGCTTGCATGTTCTTTGCATCAAGCAAGCATGCCTCGCCTATGGCAAGTACCTCTGTGCTCTCCGCCTGCCGTTTCCCCATCGACTGCAAGACTCACTTTCTGACAGAGCCAATTATCCCTGCTGAACGTCTTGTCATGACGGCAGCGAAAAGTCATTTGGCCACCGCGTGTTCTTGCTGCCACCCATTAGCGTCTACAAAACGGTCTAACGTGCAAACAGTATGATGCTGGAATTTGTGCACGAAAGTTTCATGCTGCATGCCTACCGCATAGAGTGATCAAATGTGTTCTGTCCTCTGCAAGCAGGCTCACCTCCTGTAGTCGATTCCACCGAATGAGTTGTAGTTATCTGAGAGCGTTTACGCATACATGCGCTGCACCTGGAACCTCTATCAGGCGTCATTATCCATGTTCCGGACGCTTGATATGCAACGGCCTGTGTAACCGCAAGACAAACATGCACTGTAGCTGATGAAAACCTCTGCTTCTGGCAGCTCCTGGAATAGTCGTCTACACAAATCTCACAGTCTAAGACACAACACTACCACGAGCTTGTGATATCGTCATAAATAAAAGAACAAACATTCCCATCTCGTCTATCAAACTGCCGCAAACAGTGGTCATGTGCTTGTTTTAAAGTCAGAAACGCAAATTATAACCATTAACAGCACAGATATTTCAAACGGTGAGTAGGCCGTGGCACCCGCAGCCCAGCCACACGCCGAGACATCACAGTCCTGGCGTATGCGGGTTATGAAGGATTCTTGGAGATGAGCAATCACTTTTCAGAGTTCCCCATATACACCAGCCAACTGGTTGGTAAGCCACCGAATTTTCTTATATATTTCTGAAGCTACTCGAACCGGCCGCCTTCTCTATCCAGTTTACTCAAACCGGTTAGCATGCTTACATGTGATACGGCACAATGCTGAGGGGCAAGCATTATGTGTCTACACACAACAGCATTTGAAGACTCAGTCACACAAAATGTACTCTCACCAATACAATTAGGTATCATCGCTAGCAAGTAGAACGCACATACTGGTGCACATGAGGTAGTTCATATCGGCGTTAGTTTGAGTACTGGGGCACTGGAACCGGCCAAGTAACCAACCTTCAAAAGACCTACTTCCTGAACGGCGCAGCAATACATGGATGCAGGCACAATGGAACCAAGTCCCGACCATGATGGACGTCCAATAGGATTATACCCCGTCCACGACAGTTATTGCCTTCAATTTGCTGCTGCGAACTCCCCTACTTCATACCCCTCATCGATGTGCTGCCTGCACGGCGATGTAGCAAGCGAGTACGCACGATGTGCTTCCCACACCAAATGGCTGGCCATGCAATTCTCTCACTTGGAAAGGGGAAACAAATTCATATAAGGCTGACGCTGCTCACGTGTGGAAGTGACTACCCTTCTTAGAGTTTATAGTCGTTGCCAGGAAGCCGCATTAATGCTGCTATGAAAGCGCCCCCTGTATCAACGCGAAGACGACCATTGTAATGATCCGCCTCTACTGTATGTACTATAGATGCGATGAAGCATATCCATATCTATTCTATTAATTGTGCCGGTCACTCAACCACGTAAGACGAACTTTCTACTCTCCACGAATGGAACGAATTTTTTTCAAACATGCGCAAGCTACGGCGCCGTGCGAAATCGCCAAAACAAGGAACAGTTGATTTGCCATTCTACGATCAACGAATGGAACAAATGCGCCATTTTTTGCAGGGTCAGCATCAAAGCATAAACGCCGTGTGCTATGACGCAACTGGCCGCAGCCAAACAGCAGCAGTTATGCAAGTCCACGATTTTGTACCAAAAGGTGCATGGTTAGCCACAAGTGCCAAACTTCTTAGCAAGAGCCGGGCATTTCTGGTTATTTGGGTCTGGATCGCGCACTTCCTGTTGGACCGCACAAAACATGAACCACAATTTGGTGTCTTGGAAAATGAACTAGAAGAGGGTTACCAGAAGATAACCGAAGGAATCGAACACCTTCAGGGGCAACCGGGTCATCCCAAACCGGCTATCCAACGCTCGCGTGATCCGCCTGTACCCTGCGTTATGCACAGACGTCTAATAGACTGGCGTCGATGTCACGTTGTGCAACTGTGAGATAAATAGGCGGCTTGGCTTGAACTGAATGCGTCCACTACTGCGTTTGCCAGGCACCAACAGCCAGAAACATCAGCAAAGTTCAGGAAACGCACCACCTATTCCAAATTAAAGGGCAGAAAACGATAACAGGTTCTAGGCACAGCAATCAAAACTGTAGAGTGCCTATGCGGATGGAGGACGTGAGGCCGGAACAGGCGTGGAGAAGCAGCCACCAGCCAAGCTATCATCGCGTGACTCCACTGGTCGCACCTCCTGTCCAATTGAACTGCAAATAGGCATTGCCATTTCAGCCTAATAAAGAGCAATCAGCGTGCTCTCAACTAGGATAGGTAAGCTGGAAAGGCCGACATGCGAACTGGAAGTTGTCGGCAAGCCAATAGCCAGTTTCTTGCAGAGTTCAAACGACTGAAGAAGCACTCGGAGTAACGTACAATCTGGACCCCAAGCAGCCTTCCTTAACTCAAATCGCTGTGAAGCCATGCTTAAATAACACTGAAGTTGCATGTGCCAGGCAAGTCGAAAATTGCATAGAGCCACCACCCAAGCACGTGCAGCAGTAATATCCAACCGCCATGTGCAGTGTAGGACCGTTCAGTGTGACCATATGCGGAATACATGCACTGGCCCCCTCCCATAAAAACGGAGAATCTTTATGGGGTGATAGAATGCGTCGATGTCTATCCGCTCGAGTGGGACACCCCATGCCTCTAAAACCCGTGCGTTGTGTAAGCCTTGAATTCCCATGTATTTTCACCGCTATTTCACAGAACCCCCCTACTAAACGTGCTAAACCTCGGCACGTGCAACACCACTGTGTCGATGTCGTCTCTGAGCTAGTTTCGCTCCCATACACACAGCCCAGTTGTGAATAAAGTCCTCAGATGTTTTTGTCTCACAAGCTAGCGGAATTTCCAACAATGTGTCTTCCAACCATTAGATTACTGAAAGAACTGAAGTCAGGAATTCAACTCTACTCGAGATACAAACAGTCGCTTTTGCCATTACAGAGATACTTACTCTCCTACACGTGCTGCAGAGTTAAGACAAAAAATTGGTATCTCATTGCCTCAACGACTCTTCGTTGGGCCACCGCTCAGCACAAAAGTGTCTTCATCGGTACGTAAGCATGACTTCCCGGCGGTTACTGTAACCGTCGTCTGGGCGCCATGCAAACGTACCACCTGTTGGACCGCCAGCTGTGCAAAGCTGCAGATTCCGTTGAAAATGCATGTGAACCACTGTACTGAGTGGCAAGTAATCCTTTTGTACCATTCATAAGGAGTGGATTCTATGAAGGAGACTCAAAACGTCTTCTGCCACTCATTTAACATCTCTAACGTTAGGCAACTGAATCGAAATCCCACAAGAGGACCATAAGTCCGCATTAGGCGTAACTCACATTAGGCATTGGAGTTAGCACCCGCTCATCGGTGGTGTGGCACACAACGCCACTGCGACCACCGTATTGACTAGACGCGGGCCACATAAATACAAACTAGCGAGCTGTATTCTAAACCGTTACACACATAAGGGCCCAGTGTTATTTGCAGCGGTATCTCCCGGCACAGCAGACGTTACGCAGGAGTTTATCGAGAAGGAGTGAAGTCTAACTGACGAAACAGGCTGAATTGATGGAGCACAGTCTCTATCTGTACAGTGCCGCCTAGTTCCATCGAGCAAATGTATGGACGTCACTGCATTGAACTTGTCCAACTCCACCAAAAGCTGCAAATGACGGTCGGCCGCCGGTAGCTGAAATTGACAACCCCACCTCATACGTAAGCAAGCACAAACCACCTGGGTACTGAAGGCACGAAACAGCGTATTCGCGAATTCGTGTAACTGCGGAAGGAGGAAATATGACGTATATGCTTCCAGTGGCAGACAAATTCCTATCTGTACTGTCGGAAAGTACCGCGCCAAAACGTACACCATCGCACCAAGACTACGTTGAGTACACAGAAAAACTAATTCTGCACGGCATACGAATTAATCGAGGAACGTGTGCACACAGTGAATCCCACTGCCCTCGTACCAACGAAACGGCTTATTTGAAGCCGAGAAGGCCTGTGGGGCTCAGCCCACTAAATCAGTAACTGGCCCATGCCAACTAAGCACGTGCTAGGAGATTCGCACACGACTAAGCGAACCAACGCAGTACTTTCTTTATTTTCCACAGCTTACCTCCTCTCAGACTGCTCTTGTCCATAGGGTAGCGTGTATTTAGTTAGACCCAGGCAAATATAGTTCCAAAGCCGTACAACTTAAACGCCAGCTTGCCTGCCTCAGATAGACCACTTTCTCTACGGAAAAGTGGAATACCTACACCTCGGTATCAGAGTGGCCCTTAGCTCCCTGAAGAACTGGGTCTTTGTCCCTATAAATCAGAATCACTTCTGCAACATAGGACTAGTGTTTTGGGATCGAGTCCGTCGTCTATTAGCTGGCTTGGCTGCATCCTTCAACGATCTGGGCAGCTCCACTCTCACCAATTTTATCGCAACTCCAGCATGCTTCAGCAAGCGTATCAACTCTGCTTGAGCAGACGTTCAGCGTGAGAGTTGATTCATTAACATTCATTGACCCTTCGACCGATGCCAGAGGCTTCGGTCATAATTTGCCCATAATTTTGGCACTTCTGCAAATAATGTTGATACAGCCTTAATCTGTGGGTTCGATGTCATCTGGTCGTCGGTTATGCTGCCTGATGCATACTTGCTTCTGTTGCAACATATCATAAATCTGTCGCACTTGGCATGCAGTGTGAACGTTGTTTGGTCAACGGAGGCCCTGCCCTACACGCCAGGGCATACGTTTATCGTCTTCCGTGCCCAATAAAGAAAGCAGCAAAGCAACCGCTATTGTTGTATAGCTCGATATTGAAAGACTCAGCAAATCGGTCGAGCTCAGAAACCCGGCGAGTATGGAAGGCTCACAATCCTCTTGCCTAGGTGCAAACGCCATGTCATGCTTCCTACGGACACTAAATTTATCGGGTACCGCGTCCTCCTTCCTCCTGTTTCTCACCTAATTTGGGGTTGATGCTCGCTACCCTCTACAAACAGACGGGTCGTGGTCAACATGAATTTCAACTCTCCATTCACACAAATCACAAAGCAACGGTTCAAGCACTCTCGATCCAAAGACCAATACGTTTCAATTGGTACCTGCATGGGTCGCCACATCTGCTATATAGGAAAACGATATAACTCTAAACACTATAGGTGCCTCGCCAAAAGTGTTTCCTTCTGTTTTCAATTATGTTGCTACGCCTCCTGGTGACAGCATGCGGCACCACATCGATTCACGCTACACGTGGACAGCAATGAACTGTTTGGCGATTTACGAGTTAGCGAGATGGCGGCAACCATGCCGAAGGGTCCAAAAGATCCCTAGAAAGTAAACGAAATGTGTTCTGGAAGTCAATAGCTGCCTCAGTCAAAACCCCTACACAAGCCATTGCTTACTGTCTGAAGCTGCAAACGGTTTTTCACAAGTAGCCTTCCACACATTGTTTTTGATTCAAATGTATTCTAGTGCGCAACCTTCACAGGCCATCAAGGAGTGAAGCATTCGATATTGAGATTTTCGGGTATTTGCTGCGCTTATGAAAGGCTAAGTGGCTTTTAGAGTGGCACTCAGCTCCCTGAAAAACTGGGTCCTTGCCACTAGAAACTCACACTCTTCTGCAACATAGGAGTAGCGTTTTGCTATCGAGTCCGTTGTCCATTAGCTGGCGGGGCTGCATCCTTCAACCAGCTGGTTAACTGCACTCTTGCCATTTGATCGCAATGCCAGCATGCTTCAGCAAACGTGGTCATATTATCAACTCTCCTTGAGCAGATATTCAGCGTGAGAGTTGATTCATAACTCTTCGGCCGATGCCAAGGCTACGCTGCAACACCGAATGCCATAGATCGTTTAGCTCGCATCGCATATACGCTATAATATCCGCCGTATGAACTTTGAATTCTAGCGAACGTGCTTTTATGACCATAAGTTTGTAGCTTGCGTGTATATAACTCCCATTATAATGATGTAAAGTGTTGTTGAATTTATAATACCAAAGCTCCGAAATCTAGTAAGTTGTGTTATGGGCTAAGTATAAACGGGCCTACCCACCAACTGATGTTGCAGTCATGTTATATGCTACGAAATGCAGCTATATCCTGAGGCAACTGATGAACAGGGGCCTCTACAGATCATACAAAAAGCTGTTAGCCAAACGGCACCGATTCCCTTGCTCTATAGGTTTTAGGCTTCAGGGGTACATAAGCGGATGTGATCAAGTTATTCGCGAAACAGCGCTAATTGATATTTGTTTCCCAATAAGCGTAGAACGCAAATGAGTGGCTAAGCATAAATGGGACCACCCACAACCTGATTGTGCAGATCACATATGCTATCTGATGTTGCAAAAATCATATGCTACTTTCACAGTACCTGTTGACAGGAAGGAGGCAAATGAACACGAGGCCTGAGCACTCGACAACAAATGCCATCACACCATGTATTTAGGCAAGTTTTGTGAGACGCGCGTCGCTCATACAAAAGGCTGCTGGCGAGTGGACATCATTCGCGTGCTGTGTGGGGTTTTGCACACATGTTTGCGCGACCCAATAATGCTATACAAAGAGCAACTCAGGCATCGACTCCCAGTACCTGCACACAGATAATCCGGCGGAATGCCTTCAGGTTCAGTTTGCACGGAATTTAGGCAAACAGACAAACTCAAAAACACGGCGCCTACACCCCACACTGTAAACCCCTGCAGATCCTAATTTGAGGCATCTCAGGGTGAAGCCCAAACGTTCCCGCTCCGATGTCCACGAGACGCACGCTCTGATTTTCATACAATACTGAGTATTTCCGAATCTGCACCACGAAAGAGGGGAGGCGGGTTGCTCCGGATTTTAGGTGCAGCATGGCTTGGCAGGAATTCAAAGCATATGTTGTTCACTCAAGGAAGCCTGTCACAGCAATACACAGCAAGCTATCCGATGCGTTATAAATGCGTTATAAACCCACTTGTTTCCGTTCAGCATTTCCTTGTGGTATCTAACAGACCTAATTTGCAAAAAAAGGCATCGCAGCACACGCTGGAAAATCAATTTGATATACGCCACCAGGGCGCCTACAGGGTTCCCAATGGCGAGCACACTCTTGGTATCGTGATGAACAGCCTGCATGGCCGACGCTAGTGTTGCATTGGACCTACATCCTTCTTTAGGCACGAGATGTTTCCGAGTGTTTTACCCCAGATGTTGCCTTCTGTAGGATTCTGGGAAACGTAACAGCGTGCGGCCAGCATCAATAGCAATGCAACCAGATGCATGCAAGGGCACGCATATAGTGTCATTTTGCGTCGACCGCTTAGGCTGATGAGGCCATCGGGAGAACATAGTGCATGGCTGTGCAGTCTGCATAGTTTGCGTCTTGGTTTTTTCCTTTCGGACAACACGGAGTAAGCTTTCTATGCAGCGAAAAAGAACGAACAAAATTTAGCCTTGTAACTTTCTTTTTTCATAGCTGTGGAAATTTAGCCTTGTAACCACAGCTATGAGAATACAGCAACTACAACATTTGTCTCTCCATGATTGACAGTGGAGGTACGGGAACCCATCGCTTGGAATTCTATCACTTGAAACCCACATCCTGCTCACTCTCATAACTAGTCTCATTGGAATCTGCAAAACCGGCAGCAGGGTACTTCATAGGCGGCCCGGGGTTTCCAAGAAGAATGCCGCTAACCGCGCATCACATCATGACGTGCACGTTCTGCTGCAAGCACGCACAATCTATTGTTCTCGAAACTCCCCGATAACATGCTTGATTTTGCTTAGAAAACATTCCAAGCCTACGATAGGTCATCATGCCTGCCACGTGTGTGCCAAGACTCACAGTCTTTTCGTGTTTCGGGGAAGACAACTGTTTTCTAAGGCCAAAGTAATTCTTACTAGGAACCACTGGATCTTAGCAGGCGCATCCAGCAGAACCATATTCGTTTGGTGGGATTATCTGTTCCCCGAAAGCATCCTGCTCGGTTTTGAACTGAACGTGGTCCACCAAAATAACTGCCATGGTGCGAAGTGAAAGGAGCGAGAAGCCCAATGCCCATATTTGTCTGATACGTGTAGGGGCACAGCTAGCCGCTTACTGTAAGTGAGCTCCTGTTACAGCTAGCATGGCCAAAACCTGTGGTCCTGACAGAGATGCAAGCCAATGTAAATGTTGCAACGGGGAAGCGGTAGGACTGTCTACACCATGATGCACTAGGCGTGTGCGCCACTACTGCTACGATGCCAGCGTTTCACTGGCTATTGTCATATCATACTATCTATCCAATGACAACAACTGATGCCTACGTAGTTGCTAGTTCTGCATTGCAGACGCTGAGCTATGTGCGTGTATGGCAACCAACGGAAAACACTGACAGACTCACGACGAACGCACAGCGCACACTACACCAGCGAACGTGTCCCCCGCCTGCAACACACGCACACTTCCACGGAAAATATCATCCCTACACCTACTTTCTGGAGATCCCCAAATTGCACCAAGCGTTAGTCTCGTTTTCTCTGCAGTGGGGCTATGCGAAACTTAGAGGCGCAGCCAGGAAAGCAAGTGACCTGTGTTGACATTGTGTGCTGTTCGAAAACTGCGTACAAGGAGATCGCGGACGGGCTAAACTTGGGAAAAATCGTTATTGTGTAGGGTGGAAATACACTGCCGTGCATCCTACATGTGCCACAGTTCCTGGAAACTTCGGTTGAGCAGCTTCCTTACGAGTAGTTAGTGGCTACCCTTGGAAGGTGCCCTTCTCTAACCTAGGAGACCGGTCCACGACTCCCGTACTTTCCCCCACCCATTAACCATACCATCTGATATCGAAATGATTGATAAGTGCCATCAGCAACTCCGCGCGGTCGCAGAATTGAAATAGACCCGAAATCGGAGGCCAAGGAAACGGTACAAGCAAATATGGTCGGGTCCCTCAAGATCACATTCACCTCTTTTATGAGTGCTGTACGGTACAGGCTCTGGAGCAGCCCCTGCTACAGTCGTGTGGAAGGAGAGACGGTTTACGTAGACGTATCCTCCAACGGAGCTGAATGCCGCCAAGTTACGCAGCTGTCAGCTGTCAGCCTGCAGTAACGAAATGATGCACCGTGGAAACAACCGAAGACGCACAAGCTGCAGCACCCCGACCAGGAGCGGCAAAGGCACATTTTAGAAAGCCTCTGGCAGGCAATGTTGGTCGAACGTCGCTATAGTTGGATGCCACAGGGAACGTAACGCTGGACAATTGATCCAATAGCTGGACCTAGTATACAAAGTTGGAAAATCCAGTCTGCTTGGAGCGTAGAGACTAAAGTGTCGCAAAGTGCACGAATGATATCGACGAACCCTGACGATTTCCACGGGTAGCGAGCAAGTGCAGTCACCTCAGGCATTTTAAATGAGACCCACATACTAAAAGGATTGTTTCTACAGACCTAAACACAGGAGGTATTCGACTGACAAGTACATGCCAATACAGCTTGGCATAGCGTGGCTGTGCTGACGAGAACAGCGCACCCATTGCAGCTATAAAAACCCACCGACAAACGTAGTGAATGCATCCTCACATTGCGTATGATTCTGAATGCTCCAATTATGGGAAATCCGCTGAAATCATGGATGTACATAAGCAGTTTGCACGGGGCGAAGCAGCTCACTTTCTGCAGCAGGGAACAGCGGATGGTGTTTTGCTTGATGCTGGATTTAATGGGGCGTCAGCTGCAAAGTGGCGAATCCTCCGTCGGCGATTGATTAAAACGTTTTTTTGATACGCCATGAGGAAACAGCTACCTTCTAGATATCACCGCAGACCCCCTTTCGTCTCGCCAGAGCGATGCATTCAGGACGTGTTCTTTAGTTCTATTGTTGTGCCGTACCGTCGTACTGCAGATAGGTTTGAATTACAGAGCACTTGCATATGAAACTACACTTGTATATCCAACCCTAAACCTCAACCACCTCTGGCGCTATAGTTCACGCCCGCTCGGGTGTTTGTTGACCGGGCTCTGTGCTTTTTGATGGAGCCTCCTTCAACACAAAAATACAATGCGAAAACAACTTCAATTTATTGCTTTATAAGCGCTAAGCTGTGCACTTATCCAAATAGAACTGCTGCTTCAGGGTTTAGTGGTCTATGGGTGAAAAAGCTTGCAGTATTAATCTGCATCTACACGTTCTCGGTTCGCTAGCGTTTTTCGTTGCAGACGCATGAACGATTACTAACACTAATCTGGCAAAATGCATCATTAGCAGCAACGTGCGATTGACACGTTTTCACGCAACCGCATGGTAATCAGTCTCGATAGTATGGCACATGCATTGCATATTGCGCTTACAGCCTGGTGGTTTGAAAACCATGACGGACATCATTTATCACTGACAATGCTGCCACCGATAACCATTTGGTAAGTTACGGGGCCAAGCAGCCAATCTGCAGATACATTTGGTGGCTACTAGTGCTTCAGTTTACAGTTGCTCCACCTACCTTTTCACTGTCAGGCACCTGCTACTTCAGTCTTGGTCGGTACATACATACTTATTTATGCCCAGATGCACAGGAGGGCATAATGTGCACAGCCTAAATAGTGTCTTCTCCATATGCATGATGCTAGCGCATGAAGGATTCTGATTTCGCAGGGAACTAAACCACATCTCGGTGGTACAAAATCATTTGGATATTGATACCTCGAAAGCCATAGTACCCGCCAATATATTTGACGGCAGGCTTCTGTGTGCGTTCATGGCCAGCACGTGAGGAACATATAGGTAGCACTAAATCCGTGGTGTGTACTCATTATCTTAGTATATCCTTTGAGGCATACGGTCTGGCAGTTCGCAGCGACGATGGCGGTGAAATGTGCAGTTCAGCGGTGTGTTCAACATAGGTTTCCAGCTTGTCGTCCGATGCCAGGGCTGCATGGCCATGCGCCCTAATTGCCATCCATGCCAATGGCATGCCTATGGGCAAGGACTCAGTTTAGCTACTAATCATGCCGTTATAGTCGTCGCAACCAAGAAGAATCTTGCGAGCGACATACCGTCTAAAAATTCACACTTCGTTGACGCAACAGTGTTCCTCCCTGTAGGCCTCGTTTTCAGTACGACAAACTGGTGCATTGATTCGATTGTGGCTGGTAGATCAAGGCATTACCTTTTGCAGGTTCCACACAGCAGACAGAATGATGATTACACTCTTCAGTGTAGTTCTTGCATGAATGCACCCAAAAAGGTCGACACACCAGTGGAATATCGATATTGCCACCTGCAGCTGTAAGGGATGCCACAACGGCAGAACTGACTCCACATCCGATAAATCATTCCTCTCATTTTTCCGGTGTGGAACAAATTACCGTGTCGGGGTCTTACCAGCTGTTCGCGCACCAAGTCACGCCCGTGCCTCCTACTATGATCTAAAACTTCACAAATTCTCCGTTCAAGTAGACGCGATATTTTCGTGTCAACATTAACGTCGTTTGGCTGTAACCACCGCATGTGAATCCGTCCCGTGGTAACAATCCGGAAAATATTGGAAAATCCAGTACCACGCCAACCAGTAAACCCAGACCACCAGACTAAATGCGCAGGCGCGGTTAGGTTCCGACACTGTGACAGATAGTGGAGTCCACATACACGTCGCTCTTGTGTGATTGATGTTTGGCTTGTCGACGTGCCTCATTGCCAACACAACATGCGGGTTTATGAGTGCTACTTCATCCGCACCTTCTGCATATTACCTCAAATAATCACTTTCAAACAAACCGGTGGGACAAGCAAAAGAAGCTCCTGTCGCGTTACCATGTTCCCGCTCTCAGCAAAGACGTTCCCGTCTGGGATATTGCCTAACTCATCAAAGAGATCTTGCAAAAACCATAGCATATAGCGTACCTCCTGCAGGTCAAATGATAGGCGGTTGCAACATCAGGTCTTGATACTGAAGGGAATAATTTTGACTACGACCATGATTTCCAGCTGAATGATTTCCCTCCCGATGGCATTCTGCTTCTAGGCTGAACACCACCTACAGCTCAAATTATCACGATGAAGCAGATAAAGCAGACCCAGTAACCATTATTCGGCATGCGTAAGAAGTTTTGTGCATTACAGAGCCTACGCGCTATTTGTGACTCGACGTATACTAACAAACAAGCCTTCCGCGTTGTCGTACACTGCCTGGCGCTGCCTGGCGCTGCCTGCGTGCTGCACACAACAACCCTTGCGCGTTCACTCTTCTCACCTCCTGGTTGGTTACTAAGGGCATCTAGAGACGCTAGTTATGCTCACAAGCACGTCTAATGCCAACTGTAGTAAGCGAAACACTCCTCACTGGGGATCGATCCAGTCCAATTTTCCTGCAGATTCGTTTGATGCCATCGCCTCTGAAATATACCCATCAACCGAACACTCGTCTGTCAGCCGACTATTGTCTTTAACAGGCTTGGTTGCTGTCAACACTCTTCTGTTAGCTGAATACCTTGGTTCGGTGGTTGATGCCGTTGCGTTGTTGCCCAGCATTCGTGCAAGCACCACGATATATGCTCAACGTGCAGCAATAATGAGGTATATTCAGGATGATGAGAAACGTTTGTATGGCCTCCTCTCACCACGTGAAGTGTCAGGCGTGCAATGGGAAACACGTCCGCAGTATACTCACTATCTGATTTTCCGATGGCAGCGTACGGTGGACCGTAACTTGGTACACATGGTCTACCACCACGCCTGCTGCACTATATGAATAAACTGCGTTTCAGACACGTTGCGTTTCTATGAGAAAAGGCAACCGAAGACAGTTAAACAGCACGCATTTAAAAATTCCTAATGCACCGGAGGTGCAGCAAACAGCAGGAACATTCCTTAGTCAGATGAAGCTTAAAATGCATTCCCACCCCAGTGATTGCAGACTGCTCACCCCTCATTGGCGTGACATCCATGGATTCATGGAGATCGGGGATTTGCAACAAATGCGACGATAGACAGCGCATAGCAGCCGACACCGTCATGGGAGCAGTCGCCACTTTCCGACGCTGCATCTGTTCAATTTCCGCTTAGCCGTATGAATGTTTGCCATGTACCATGAGGTTGCATACATTTGCTGAAACAGTGTTCCTTGGAGACACAATTTTACAGACTAGCAGCACGCCCACCCTCGGTAACTAGCCTTACGTGCATACGGGGAGCGGGAGCCATAATGGTTATTTTGCTTACCCAGGAGAGAGCAACGTCCACGGTAAAACCAGGGCTGTCTTAGATGGGGAGCGGGAGCCATAATGGTTATCTTGCTTACCCAGGAGAGAGCAACATCCACGGTAAAACCAGGGCTGTCTTAGATGGGGTTCAGCAGGTTCTCTATCTTGCTCAAGACATTTTACGTCAGTTGCACTACGCACTTCCTCATAATGGTTATCTTGCTTACCCAGGAGAGAGCAACATCCACGGTAAAACCAGGGCTGTCTTAGATGGGGTTCAGCAGGTTCTCTATCTTGCTCAAGACATTTTACGTCAGTTGCACTACGCACTTTCTGCTCCCACATGAACGATAGCGATGCGGCAGGAAGTGCCATAGCAGGGTAGGCTGCACAGTAAAAGATTGATTGAGCCAGTTGAGCCTCAGTACGATCTCTACAATTTCCGAGATGACAGAGATTCACCTAAGCAGCGCCGCCTACTTCCAGCTCGCAAACCACGATCCCACCGACCACAACCACAATTGTTGGCGGCTAAGTGAATCGTAATTGCAACTAGCAGTGGACCACAGTTTGAATCCCACATGGCAACGATCTCGCAAATACGTCTCCGAAAGTTGCAAAGCACGTATCGACGACGCGGGTCCCAAAAAATGTGGCGATTCCCTCCATCAACACCCTGATATAAGCACCACGTACAGAACTCACAATGTGCATAAAGCAGCGCAGGAGTAGAAAACACATCCCCCATTGTAAATAGGTAGGTACTGGCACGCTTCAAAAGGAAGGATTGCAAGGTGTGCCGACACATGCATACAATGCTGACGTCGACCAAATTGCCGGCGATACGTACTTCCTGGACAATTTTGAGGTGACGCACATAGAATTATTCACCGCAACAAGCAGTGCAGAAAATCACTATTAGTAGGTACTGGCACGCTGCAAAAGGAAGGATTGCAAGATGTGCCGACACATGCATACAATGCTGACGTCGACCAAATTGCCGGCGATACGTACTTCCTGGAGTAGGTACTGGCACGCTGCAAAAGGAAGGATTGCAAGATGTGCCGACACATGCATACAATGCTGACGTCGACCAAATTGCCGGCGATACGTACTGGCTGGGTAGGTACTGGCACGCTGCAAAAGGAAGGATTGCAAGATGTGCCGACACATGCATACAATGCTGACGTCGACCAAATTGCCGGCGATACGTACTGGCTGGACAATTTTGAGGTGATGCATGTAGAATTATTCACAGCAACAAGCAGTGCAGAAAATCACTATTAGCGCTACCTCTTGTAGGTTCAAGCTCACGTCCTTCAGGCAAACATCAGCTCATACTGCACCCTTCAGCTTGTGTCTGCATTTCCTGCAAGGTGTAATGCCAAGCCATGGGCGATTGTCGGCAGGTCGGCACACGCAGGTCCAGCATCTATGCCTTTCTGCTTCGTCGAGCAGCCACACCCCTTGTTTATGACTGCAATTGCACTCTCGGCTGATAGCCAAGGGTCAAAGAGGCACCATCAGTACGGCAAG